>NC_071983.1:10710734-10736332 GCF_026283585.1 Hylaeus volcanicus | reverse complement strand
CCCCCCCCCCCCCCCCCCCCCCGGACGAGGAAAGAGCAACACTGTAGGAAAGTACAGTGTCGTCGACTACGGCTTTTATAAGGCACGCTCCGGGGAAAACGAGCCGCTTTGAAGCCGAGTATTTTTATCCTCGAAGGAGCACGTCGGGCCCCGAAGACGCTTCCTTCGATTCGGTGAAATTTGTATGCCTTTCGAGGGAGGAATTCGAATAAATGCGTTAACTCTTCAGATCTCGTTGTAGAGCCATTGCACGAATACAATTTTCCATTTGGAATTTTGTTCGTTGTCCTCCATTGATTACTTTTTCAAAAGTCGAGTCGTATCGTACACGTTCGAATGCTCCGACCATGTTTAATTTTTTACGTACCATGGAAAGCGTTATGAAGCATATACGAAGAGATGTAAATTCGATTCTTATCTCAGTTTTCTATTTTTCTTCGATCTTCCATTAGTCCCTTGTTAGGTGCACAATTCTAGGCTCGAACATTCTCCTCATCCGAATGGCTCCTATCAGTTCCAACTTGAAACTCCGTTCGGAGATTCTGTAGTACGCAGTTGCGCCCACTTGAAATTCTTGAACTTGTCTCCCCGAAGTTCTGGACAGCGTCGATCCTCCATAGTAAACAATTCCGCGGTTCTCGTAGCGAACTCGAAACCCCAGGCCATTGGCAGCACCGAGACGTTGAACCGAACCCCAGGAACGCTCGGGTTTCTCAACTCGATGGCCCAGGAAAGTCACAACCGTGGAACGCAGTTTGCACGCGCGACAGTTGCGTGACTGCGCACATGTTGGGCCACGGTTCATTAACACCGTGACGAAATCTGGAGAGCCGCTTCGTTAGACCGACCTCTTCCTCGCCGCGTGCTCGACTCGGCCGAGTTTTATACAAATTTTCTCGACGTTGTTTGCCTCGAGCTTTTCAAAGCGACGCAGCATACGATTCCGACGAGAATCCAGAATCTGGAATGACGAGATGCTTCCCTGTGTTATTTTCCGTGTTATTTAAGGAGTTTTGGAAGGTTCGGATTAGGGAAGGTTGTCAGAATTTTTAGAATATTCGTAGATTGACTCGTTTAGATGTTTTGATTTTGGTGATAAGCCTTTGTTAGGGTACGTATCGACGCATCCCATATTGCTACTTTACGAGGTCAGTGCTTCGAGATCTAGATTTTTCTAATCGATAAAAGTACAGATACCCCAATTATCAATATTGGAAATATAGGTGCTGGAATAGAAAAAAAAAACAATTAAAATACCTTTGACTCCAAACTATTATTTTATTTAAGCACTCGGAAGGCACGTCTTTACGGTACGAAAAAAACAGCTGAAATGAGACCAATGACGAACAATTCATCACGTACTACCCATAGTCCCTATCGGCCCTATACTTCGTCTAAACAAGTCGGACTCTTGACTCGTAAAGAAATCCATCACGCGCAGAGATGGTTTTTGTAAATGAAAACTGTCTCTTCTTGAAAGAGAAAATCCAACAATCAACATCTATATTCTCACGTATCTAAGGTCAAGTATCTGAAACGGAGATATGACGTCCCCTGATAATTAACATTTAAACGGCGTCGAATAAATTAGTGGTCCATCCATTGGACGCAATTTTCTCATCTTTTTTTTTCTCGATATCCGCAGCTGCTGTTCGACCATCGCGACGGCGACGAGCGTGGACGGAGCAGCTTTTTTGCGGGGTAACGAGCGGCTTATTATTACCGCATAAGAAGCAATTGTTCTCGCGTAATAAGAGAGCCGCTGTTTCTTGCGCCACCCAGCTCTTTGTTACGTGTTATAAAATGCTGTAAACGGCGTTACGACCCAGCGGCGACGTTCCCTCAAACGCGTCGGGAGCGACGGCCCGACGCTGTCGCGATTCTTCGACGCTTTTGACGCCGCGAATTCAATGCACGGCTACTGGAGCTCTGATTTTTCTCGGTGTCTCGAACGAGCCTTTAAAAGGTCGACCTTTCAGAGATCTCTGTGCACCTTAGGGGTTCCTTGGAACGCCAGTTAGTGGCTCGAGTCCTGGCTAGGAGTTTCGTGATTTTCCATTGATGATTTCCTTTGATTTCCTTTGGATCCGAGGACTTTAAGGAAAGGTCGATGACCCATGGAACTCCATTTAGAAGGAAATGAGTGAGGTGGGATTAAATCGGGCAAGATTTGGAGCATTTTTGTTTGGTATTGAGAGCAAGAGAGACATTCAGAGCGTCATATTTCTTTGATCGTTTGATCAGGCGAGGAAGACATCCTAAACACTAGCTTCGTAAGAAAATTAATTTCATTGAAATGTAGGTAAAAGATACGTTTATTGCTTGAAAATCGGAGTTCGACTGCCCGAATCGACGCGCACTCCCGCGACAATCGTGATTGTCGACCGGTGGCGATCGTTAACCGTTTTGATTGCTATGCTCACGGTCCTCATCAGGGACGTATATCACCTACGGTCTTCCCACAGAAATGAAGTTTTCAATGAAAATTAATTTCGTTACGGTAGACTGATCAAGCAACTTAACAGTTGAGCATCCTAGCCGCAGGTTCTAATTCAAATGCTTCGATCCATACACGTCTAACCTAAAACCTACTCGAGCAATCTTTCTAAGAAAAGTTGCTCCATTCGGCCGAATCTTCAGGTCACTTTAGCCAGAGGTTCAAGATGTTCGTTTCAACTTGTTCTTAGCTGAACATGTCAAGAATCCAAAGGCGTTCCACGCTGGAAAAATTCACAGGCTGCTTGGAACCCGATGGGCAACCTTGGCACGTTTACGCAAGCCTGAACGTAGCTCGCTGGCAGATCCGTTAATTGTCAATCGCGGACAGCGGGTGCTCGAGCTGCTAACGGCTCGTCGAGCCCACGGCGTTGAATTAGCACTGCGTTACCAGGCCTTTCCAGTCGTTATCCTCTCGGGATCTTGGTCGACCTGACTCGTTCTCGACGTTCTCCAGATGCTCACAGCCAGCGCTCCTCCCTGATAAACCGCGGGCTCGTTTCAGATTCCACCTATCCGATAGTCCTCTTTACTGGGGACGATGGAAAACGAATTCGAAGCAACTGGCCAGCCCGGTGGATCCGGTTGTGTGGTTAACGAATGTCTCGATCCTCTTTGGCTAAGTGTTTCGACGAGAGTAACGTCAATCTACAGAAATCGAGAGAATTCAGAATATTTTTGTATACCTCAGGAGTACTTGTGTTTTTTAACCTTTCGCAGACCAAATGTTCTGATTTGAATTCGAGAGAAAAGTAAAATGAAACGTTTCTGTGACATCATTTCGGATATCTACCCAAGGTATGATCGATTCAAGGAGCCCTCCGTAACAACTGTGCCAATCTTCCACGAAGCGTGCGTCCCGTATAAACCGATACATGAACGCATGTGTTACTCACCCGTGGCCCCAGGCGGTTTTATCGCGCGGTAAGCTCTACGTAATTGCGGAACAGGTGGAGACGAGCCTCTTTTTGGCTTAATTAAGGCTGCCAAGGCAGCAACCTCGACGCCGCTCCTGATGGCGTTAGGAACGATGCGTGAAAATCGCGCTCGATTCCTTCCTGAATGGACGCCGGCGACGTTTCCAGCTGGAATTTAAAGGTCGTTATCCAGAGGCGACGGTAATTTAACTCGAATTAGACGCCACGATCTATGGCGGTGACGACGACGATGGAAGAGCCGCGGGGCACTCCGTGAGGACGAGTTTCAGACGTTGGGTCTGTACTCGGCCACCCAGAGAAATCGCGAAACAATAGATTCACTTCAGAGTCGAGCTCGAAGATCCCTGCAGGGCCACTCGGACCGTAAATTTTTACTGCCTCGACTGCGCTCGGTCCCACTGGCTGTGAAACTCCGAACAGATGTTCGTCACTAGTTGCATCCCGATTTTTCTATCAGATTCCTCGGGAAGGGACTAAACACTTTGGCGTCAGGTTACTGTTAAGAATTCTAACGGTATAGACAGACTGAGTTTACGAGTCGGACGTGATTTCTCGCTGTTTTTGAGGATTACACAGTTTTTACCTGAACTACTTTTTGTTTCCTTGATACGTTGATTGCCAGGCTAGCACTCTTGAAAATGTCTACTGTGTTTAAATTTTGTTTACGGAGACTACTGGAAACTATATAATCAAACATTTATCGTGGTATTTATTTTTGATCGTTATCGAAATTCAAGAATTTCAGTAAAATTCATTTTCTTAGACACTTAACTTTTGGAACCAATTTTTTGTGTTCTTCGGTGAAAAGCACTGGCGAACAACTTGTTGAAACACTCCCTACGAAATTTTTAAGGAACTCCTCAGTTTTAGATACGTTACACCGCGATGAATATTTCTGGAAAGTTTTTTACCGTGTCGTAGGATATCAAAGTTCGTAATACTTGGAATCGCCGAAATTTCGGAGAGTCTGGTGATCCCTTGTTTTGTATTCGAGGACGATCGGGGACGTCTTCTTTATTTTCAAAAACATCAACGAACCGTTCTATTCGGCAACAGTTCGTTTGATCTTTCGTGTAGATGGTTCGCGAGAAAGGGAACCAGGTCGACTCGATTTCGATTTCTGTGTCCTCGCCGTCCCTCCCCCTGGACCACCCCCGTTCATCTTGGTCTTTGTGGATTCATTCCAACCGTGCTCCTTTGCGGTGTATCAGCGCGGTCTACGACTTCGTCGACCAGAAACGGAAGCTGGAATTGCCCTGTCACGTTCCGAGGTTCCCTCAAACGCGGAAGCCGTGGACCACGGTCGCTTGTTCCTCTCAACCGCGATCATAACTCGGCCCTTGCGATCCTGTCGAAAAGGAAACGGGCAACGTAAGGTGAATGTACCGGTGGTCGACCGCTCGAGAGAACATTGCCAGGGGACACTATTTTAAACCCAATAAAATCGTTAAGCGTCAAGTAAGGTAGAAGTAACGAGGGAACATTGCCAGGAAACATTACTTGAAATAAAACAAAATTGCCAAGCAACGTGTAATGCGGGGATAACGAGAGAACATCGCTAGGGTAAATATTAGGGGGACCGAAAAGTAATCGAAACGTCTTCGACTTGGAAAACTTCTCCGATGAAAAATCGTAGAAATTTTTTAAAAAGGGAATCGAACAACTGTCTTTACGCTAGAAAAAAGTGTTGGTGTATTTAAGATTTCTCTAATAAATAAATGTTGATAAAATTTTGATTACTTTTCGGTCCTCCTAATACAATAAAATCCCTAAGCAACGAGTAAGGTGGGGCTAGCAATAAGTAGCCCTCTACTGTTCACTAATTTGGTCACTTGGATCATTGCACTGGAGTCTCTCCTCTCTGAGGTGCTTTCCTTGAAAAAAATTCCACATATTCCACCATACCAAACGAGGATATCATTTTCCTCTCGGTGTAACGAGTGACGAGTGAGTCCTCTCGCCTATCCATCCATCCGCGTCGTCCGTATGAAAATGTCGCGTCAGACTGTGACGCGAGCATCGTGGGCTGCGAATGGGTTAAACGGAACTCGAATCGCGTGGGCTCGAATTACGGACGAAGACTCCGACGCTGCGGGCTCGAGGCGTAGGTTACACGAGGCCTCGTCTGCCTTTTACCTGAACGTTGCCACGAAAACTGGTCCTTGATAAACGGAGAAAAAGGTGCTAGGGAGGGGGGCAGGGGAGAGGGATGGACGAGCACCTGGCATACGTGGCACAGGTAGCAACCCCGGCCTTTTGTCGTCCTCGAAGCCCTCCCACGTTCGACCAGCCACGGAAACTTGTTCCTTTCGAACCGATCGCGTACCCTTTGTGCCATCTACCCGGAGAACGAACAGCTGGTGAAAACAGAACCTTCCAGCTCGACGACGAACAGCTGGTGCCCGTGGATTCGGGCCCGTCCATTGTCCGACGAACGAAACGCTTTCTCCGAAGGAAATCCATACCTGGATATTGCGTGAACCTGCACCGGGACCGACGAGACCGTGCAGGACTTCTCGTGTCGCTGACTTCGACTCGAATTTTGCGCACAGGTGGTACTCAGCTAGCGGGACCTCGATTATTGCGCAAAAACCGCTGCGATAATCGAGGTAACCGGAACGGTGGATAGTAGGTTGATACCGAGAGTTGATTCAGACTCTACTGCAATTGTTAGGATAATGTTTGGTTTAGAAGGGGGCGGGGGGTGCTATGGTAGACAGAAAGAAGTATTTTGAGGTCATTGGTAGTTTTTTTTTTTGTTTTTAATAGGGTTGGCTATTTCTATTTGTGCGATATTCTAGCTGATGATGAGACTGATGCAAATATATACAGGGTGTTCAAAAAAAAAGCATTCAATATTTATATGGTGTATACTTGCTTCCATCGCATGCGATGTTTATGTCGGAGTCTATAAATTGTGTTCCGAATGTTCCCATTCAAGTGCCGAGAATTTCATTTTTTCAATTTCGTGTACAGAAATGAGCGGTGGACACGTGGAAAATCTTCTATAAATATCGAAAACCCAGTAGTAAGTCAATGTATATGATATACATATTGATCTTAGGAGGTGATGGAATTAAAAATCGAACAATGGGATACGTGACTCACAAAAGGGACGTTTTCGTAGGCAACAAATTTCTTCGGGAAAAAAAAAATAGACATATATTAATATGGTTGAAGAACGTCGTCAACCCTGACTCGGTGAAATGGAATTAAAAATCGAATCACGAGAGAAATGACTCGTAAAAAGGATGTTTATCGAAAAGTTCAGGTGGAATTCGCGATTCGTTGAAGGTTGACGCCCCGAACGCGTCCAGATAGGATTAATCCGACTCAGCGCGGCGCGGGCTTTGTTACGCGACGAAAAGTACAGAGCTTTCAGGATCTTGGCCACCCTCCGCGCCCTTGGTCGGTCGGGGGCGCATAAACGTACATTCAAACCCCTCGGTGGTCCACCCCCTTTCCATGGTCCACGACGCGCTGTACATTACGGTATGGAAATGAACCCCGTCGCGCGCCGCGCAGCGGCGGCAACGTCCTGGAAAATGGCGATGCCAGACCCTCCTTTTGCGTCGCGACGCCTCCTGCAGCATCGACCACCGACCCCAGACTTCTCTGAAATTAGTTATCGACGCACGGGAGCCACCTTCGCGTTAACATTTTTATTGCCACGGCCCTGGAATCTAGATAGAGTCAACCCTTAATAAAATTAAGCAAAAAATGCACCCTTCTTTCGTTCGAGAATGTCGTTATCGTTTGCTGTACACTTTCTGCGATATTGCGCGGTTAGTATGCAAATTTAGATTTACTAAATTCTATCGATTCGAAACAAATAAAGTTTAATTATGAAATTGTAGGATCAATCTGTTCCTGTGTTTCCACTCTTGCAGCGGGTTCTTTAAAAGAAAAATTATTTAAACAGTAACTCTGTATATATAGAATCTTGGGATTCTAGGCCCAGAATATTGGGATTCTTCTCATTTTCCTTCTATGGGCCTAGAATCCCAAACGAGACCCTCCGTATCGATTTCAAGAACCACATGGTGCTTACTGCATCAATGGGACCGCCCGAGTTTTCTCCTTGAAAATTAACAAACTTTAAAGCGTCATAGCTTGAAAACTAATAAAAATCGGGTAAATACATTAAAGCTTAATGAATTCGTCTTGAAAAGTACTGTCGCATGGTGTAAACAAAAATATATAGTTCCATTTGAAAAAGGAAACTTAACCATCATATCACGTTAAATAACAAAGTTAACAAAAATTTCTTTGCGCTGAAACATGAGCCCCATTTTACCATGCAATTTCCATATTTGAAATTTCGCATTCGGCCGATAGTTTTGGAGTTAGAGCTCCGTATAACTTAGGCTGGGACACCTTGTACGTCTCTCAGATACCCACCCCTCTCGCTGCCAGCCCATTCATATTTCTTTTGCCCGTAGTTTCGCCCGAGTAGCCCCGACCACCGGCGTAATATCATCCTCACCGATTGATACGCTTCTGTCGAGTGTTTTTCTTTTCTCGGACCTCTTTCTCTTTCCACTATCTGTCCTTTTCTACGTTCGGCGCTCGACTCGAGTCAAGTGTAAACACATAAAAACATTAAAAACCTCGGGTGTCAATGTTTTGGGTCTCCGATTTTGCATGCGTCCTTCAGTCGTTACTGTATCTTCTAATGTTTTGCCAACAAACCTCGAGTGTAGAGAAGAACAGCGAATGAAGAAGAGGACGGAGCGACATGCGAAAATGGCGACCAACACCGGGATTATTTCGCTGAGACAATATGTAGTAAATATGTTGCGAATTGCGTCGTGTTTGGTCTCATTTTAATCAGAGAAATGTCAGGAATACGATGGTAACAGTTTTACAACAAAAACGGTAAGAATAAAAAAAGTTTGATCGTTGCATTAGCATTGTCTCATCGAGATATCCGATGATGTTACTGTCCATTTATGGTAGAGAAACTCGTGGATTTAAGGAGATTGTTCAATTATATACATACAGTGAGTGTAGAAAGTATTCGTACACCGATCAATTTCCAAAAAAAACTATGTAAAATTGTAATTTATTAGCTTATTTTTTATAAACAATGACATTTTACATATTCTCGGAAATCTCTAGAATAGATAGATTACAAAAAAAATAGCTATTTATGTAAATGGGAAAATTAACAAGAAAAAAAAACAATTCGTTCGTCTTGAATTTTTTCACAAAAGTGCACCGTATTCCCGGATAACGCAAACTCCGCGAAACTGGAATCACCTTTGGTCTGGTTTATGGGGAGCTTAAGGTCCGCCGAGTTCCTATCAGTCGCGAGTTATGGTAGATTTGGGGCTCTGTTCCGTCCGTACCCTAAACTCAGCTTACCTGTCGGTTGTTAAATTCGGCTTAGAGCGACGCCCAATTATTTCAAGCGAATGTCAAGTCACCCATAGGTTGTACCATCGGTATCGGTTATATACACGGACTGCGCCACGATTCTCTAGGCGTAGATTATGGATGGTAGACGCTGGATGCTAAATATAGGCGCGTAGCTTATGCTCGGGAACTGGTTATGTTAAACGTTAGACGTTGTCGATAGATTGCACCCGAATCTAGGATGCACTGGACGTCGGAGTGTATTGGATCGAGATTATGCGTAGATCCCCGTTAAATTCGGCCCTCGCGATGGATCCACGGCTCCTTTGATCCTAATTTATGCGATGCTCAGGGCAGATTGGTGTTATTACGGCTCGGGGGTCCTTTACGTCGGCTTTCCTGATAGGTATAAACAAATAACTTGTTAAATGATTCAGACATGTGCAATAAAATTTTGTTTTTCCGATGTGTATCTAACCTTCAAGTTACATTGCTTGTTTCAAATTTCTACTTTTCTATCATTCACTTTTCGCTTCATTAGTTTCTACTCGAGCTAAACAATTTCAATTCACCTTACTGAATTGACACACGAAAATACAAAGTCTAATACGTGTGTAACAGTTCTCCGATAATAAAAAATATTCCACCACTTGGCTCTGCTCTCATCAATCCTGAACCACATCTTTCACTATCAACACGTACGCACCAATTTTCCAATAAGTCAAGACATTCCACCCTTTTCAGCTCTCCATAAAAAAAAAAAGAAAAAGAAAATTTCCACAGACTTCGATCGTGGTTTTACACGAATTTCCAAAGGAACGCCATCGTTATCTCGCCAGTTTCAGGACAACGCATCGAAAGGCCGTTTATCTTCGCAGGCTTGGCCGTGTCGCGCCTTATCAGTGATACGGTTAAAAGCCTCTCCACGTGTGTCCTCGCGTCGATGAGTCAGACCGCCGCCACCCTTATGCCTTTCGTCGACCTGTTTAAGATTTTTGCTCGGAACTGGTATACCGTAAGCTCCCCGATCGATGAACGTCGCGGCGGCTGCCGTGTTTCGCAAGTTTCCAGGCGTTAACCAACACACCCTTTCACAAAATGCGCGCGTTTTCATTTAGAAGCGTTAGAAGTTCGCATACCAGACCGAGCCAAGGTAATTGCACGCCCTCGATTCCCTTGTGCGCAGGCTGTGCGCGTGTTACGCGTAGATTACACGCGGATTCGAACGTAGAATTTGCTCGCGCGTTGTTGCCGGGTCGCCTAAATATAAGGCGCGGTAAACGCGGGTTAAACGACACCGAAGCCGCGTTACCGGTAAGAATGGCTCGTTTTAAAGCTTCGTCACGGCATAGACTTCGGTGACGGTGTGGACAATAGCTTGCTGCTAATTTAAATGGGGGACATTGTTACACCGGGCGCAGGACGATGCGCGCGTGGAATTTATTAAGCGCTGGATTTATTAGCAGGTAATTATTCAGGACATGGGAATTGCTGTGCTTGTTATTACACGCGGGGAACTCGCTGGGCCTGTTCTACGCGAGGGTTATTTCGCCTGTGGAATTGTCCAGACGTTGGTTACATCGAGGATTCTTCGTCGAACGTAGATTGCGGTAGAATTAAATTATGGTATGTGTAACGGCATCTGAATCATTCAAATGGAATGCAGTTAATTAGATAGTCTGGACATAGGACGGACTGGGCGTAGAATATGGGTCCGAATATAGAATAAATCAGGAGTAGAACACACCAAGTACGTGATTTATCAGCACATTATTCGAAACTTAGGAGTTACCATAGGTCGCTTATTCCACCTAGGGAGCTACGTATAGTTTATTCTACACAGATCGTTTCAGGCGTAGAATCGTCTACGCGTAAGTTACATTAAATATAGGATCTTCTGCTAAACATAGATCGCAATTTAGTTGCAGTACACATAACAGGATCTAGCTAATTCAAACGGCACATAGTTAGACCGAGCATAGGAAGTTCTAGGTGTAGAAGCTATTCCGTGCACAGAATTACTCTAGATATGGAATTCCCGAGCATCGGTTACTCCACATATGATATTCGATAGTTTATTCTATAGGTACATAGGTTATTTCAAGCTTAGAAGTTTCTAAGCACGGCCTGCCCTAAGTATAGGACTCGCTGTTCATTGATTGCAGGAAGCTCAAACTTTTCTGTACGATGGATTTTCTATTTATACGTATATCGAGCCACACGAGGGAACCTAAACGTAGATCACTAGTCGTTACGTGGCGATACTTTACCTCGGAAAAATGGGCATCGTAGGCCTGATGGTTCAGCAATTATTAATAACTCGCTCACTAACTAAGGTTTCACGTAATTACATCGCAGACATTCCAAGCTACGCAGACTACTCTTTGGAGTACACGAAGATTGCTCTGGTCTAAAAAATCGACTTCTAGATTTTTAGCAACTCGATGGTTCGATTGGCGTCGCGTCAGAAATAATTAACAGCTCGCAACCTTTTCTGTGAGCGTCTTACAGAAATTGGGATAAAGTCGACGAACCAAAGAAAGATTACAAACCTACGACAATGTTTGGAGAATCTCCGGGATCCTCGTCACATTCTCGTCGTTTAAACGATCGGTTAATCTCGCGCGAGAACTCGTCGGGGATTCGATAGTTCGATTGGAATCACGGAGCAGTCGCGACTAATCACGTAGCCAGCAGGTGTGTAGTTAGCAAGATTGTAACGGTACGAGGTTCAGGGTCAATTACTGGACAATGTTCGCGTGAGCTATACTTACAGAGATGCGGAATTGCGAGGATAACGTCTGCCAAGACGAACCATGTTCCCCGTGCCGATATTAGTCCTGGGTGGAGCCGCAGAGTAAACCTCCTTGATATTCCTGCCTGGCCAAGACGATCTCCTTAATGACCACGCTAATGACCGCGGCTAATGATACCGTTGCTGAAATCCAGCGGGGAATCGCGGTCACGTCGTTGAGACGTTTATTCAATTTGATGCTGTTGACCCAGGACTTCGACTTCGGCTTTCCCGCTTTCGATTCGAGGCAATTAAGCGGGAGCAATTAACGCCGCGATTTGATCTCGTTTATTATTACACGGTTTCGATTTTTTTTCTTTTAAATTTTACAGCGTTCCAGGCTTGCACCGTTGATGCATAAATACTTTGGATTTGATTATATTTATTAACCATTATTTCTGATATAGCTAACCATTCAAATTTCGTTATTTTATACTTTTTCGAACGCTTTCTTGCGCTTTCTCGTGTTTTCTCGTTGACCGATCGGCTCCGATACCTTGGACGATCGCCGTGATCGTGTAGTCGCGTCCGAGAAAAGAAAACGACACGGTGTCTAATTACAAGGTTAAGTCCTTATACATCGCGCGGGTTTACGCAATAGCGCGGCAAAAATTCCATACTCGAGCCGATGAGGACTATCGACGAATAGCACTGGGAGGTGAGATTGAAACGTGAAAGGATTCAGGATCCACCTGTGAAAAAGCCGTCGGAGACACGGAGAATTTTCGATCCGTTCGCTTAATCCTCGTCGAGCCGACTTCTCCGTGTCTCGAATTCAATTTTATGGAACGGTTCTTCTAGCCTACTCGAGTCGCTAATTTCCGAGATTTCGTTTCGATTCAAATCTGTTCGCCGACACGGAGCTCGCTGCAATTCGTTGTCTTCGTGGTCCGGCGTGCTTTATTAAAATGTTTTTTTCTTGGGATGAGCGAGACAATCCTTACGTGTATCGAATCATTTGGGAGTTAAAGAGGGAGGTATGTGAAATTTGGTCCGTCGAGTTTCCATCGAAACTCGAGATCCTCTCTTCAGGAAGAAAACAGAATTATTCGATAACGGAAAGAAGGAAAATTGAATATATTGCTATTAAATCTTTCCCGAGTTTGGTTATTTTACAGTAAATTAATCGTCAGCGTAGCCTAGCCATAAGATGTTACAAGGCTCGGACGCGTTACATGAGAGTCAGATTTTGCTAAATAATAGATTACACTGTACACAGACTTTGTTAAACTTTGGTATCGCTGAGCGCAGTTTGTATGCGTTAGACGTGGATTTTCCTAAGTATAGATAATTCTAAGCGTAAACTTTGTTCAGCGTGGAACTTGCTATGCATAGATGGAATTAACAGTTTACCCTTGATTGCAAACATTATTAACCTTCTGGGACCCGGCCTTTGCTTTCAGTTCCGGTTAGGTTAATAAATCATTTTTTAGAACAATTCTGGATAAATTGCGAAGCTACAACGTTCGGACGTTAACGCGATCCTTTAATTTAATTCGATACAATTCGTATAAACTATTGTTCCGTCGTTTTCTCTGAGCACGGCTCCGAAAAATGGCCGAGCCAGTGTTCTTGGAAATTTCTTGTAAATCTTTCGCAACGTCGCCTCTAATTACAGCCGACTCGCAGATTCGCTGCGTCGACGATTTCACTCGGGCGACATTTTTCTGCCATGACGAGATTAGAGATGGGCAGAATTTTTATTCGCAACGATGTATTCGATCGAATAGCTATTCGGCTAAGCACTCATTTGTGCAACGTGAAATACAATTTCAATTGAGAAAGAGGGCCTTAGCAAAACAGGAAAGAAGAGAATAAACTATACAATATTTTACTTACATATATCTAACATTTGATTCATTTTATGTTCTGCATCCATCTTCTGACAGCATGCCCAAATGCACATGTATATTTATTACAGAGGGTTGTCGTCGAAGAACATGGAATGAATGAAATAGTAAGAATATAAGTTAAATTGTTATTAAATTAATATTTTCCTGCATATACGAGCTGCGAATTCGATATTCATTTGCTGTCAGGAAAACACTCGATTAGAAATTTTAATTACAATATTAAAGATCGAAATGTTACATTTAAACTGCCGTTTCTTAATATATCCAATATTTTCCGCCGAATATCTTCCTAAAGGTCAACGAATATCGAATTTGCAATCCACACCACTTCCAGATAAAACTTAACGCGACGTCGGTGACACCTTGACGCCAATCGACATTCGAGATCATAGTGGAAAAAGGTCTCGAAACACGCGACACCCCAGCAACAATGCCTCGTCCTTCGTTGGGTGTTCTCTTTCCTAGGTAACGACGGACGTTCCTGAAACCCTGCCGAGTCCAGACGGGTCGATGGGGCGGCGGCGATCGCTCGAAATGAAACCGAAACTCGCCAGTTTCTCGAGCATTTTGCCGGGAAAAGGGTCCGTTCTCCCGTTTCTTTCCACGACCCTGCCTTCTCCTCGATGGTTCCCGACCCTCCCGTCGAATCGACCAAATCTGCACCCCCTGCGGAACCTTTCTTATCACCATCGATCCAAACCACCGCGTACGTTAATTCTGAAAGTCTAGAGGACAAGTATTTTAGTTCTCGTTAGCGAACAAATTAGGGAGAAGAAATTTTGTTGTCGTTCTGATCCTTTTTCAAGAATTCCGAGGTCTGCGTAAGAGTCGCGTGGCTATCCCCACCGCTCCTTGGAACTGCTAGCTTAGAACTAGATCTGGTGTTAGTTATTCTAAACAAAATCCAGGAAATTCCTTCCTGAATTCGTCGCTTCGAAAATGGCGCTTCGCGTAACGACAAAATTTCTTTTTTAAACATCAACAGTCCCTTTAGCTACCAGGCTTGTTTTGTCAGTCGCAGAGCAAGCAAACATGATCGTCAGCCATAGTCGAAGGGACTGCCAGGACAATCGATCCACCTGTATCGCGAGTGGCCACGCGTCGCGCGTCCATTTCGCCGCTCGAATTTGGAAGTTTGTTCGGGCCAATTGGGGCGGAAATTCCGATAGCAGCGAAACTCTCGGTGTAATGCGTTTTCAATTTTTGCTTCGAGGTCTCCTCTCGCTTTTTTTCCCTTTGCTTTTTTCCCCCCCGCTCAAGGGTCGCGTGCTCGAACTTGGACGCGCTCTGATCGATGGCTCGCGTGTCGTTCGCGCGTTTGTTCTCGTGTCTGGTGAATTTAGCAGATTGATTTCTTCTCTATAGATTCGCTAAAAACAAAACTCGTAAAACAGTAAAAGGAGTATGGGATGGAGAATTTTGAAAGAATTGTGAAATTGATTAAAGATTTCAGACAAATAGGTATCGTTGTATCTGAATTTCGGATGCGTTGTTTTATTATTTTTATCTCGAACGTAGGAGCAATGTTATTGTAATGCTAAAACAGCAATTATAAGAGCTGTCGTAACACCATTATATTAGGTTGTCTCAAAAGTTTCTTTCCTTTTATTAATAATTAATACGTGGACAATATTTTATGTTTTATGTTACATTACAAAATTGTGTACAATTCACTTCGCTCCATTACTGTTACAGCATCAATGTCTAAGAAATTAGATTGTCTATTTATATAAACACCGCCATAGAAAATAATTGAATGCAACTCACGAAAGAAATTTTTAGGACAACCTAATAAAATTGTATCGCTGTCTACTTTCGTGGTCGATTCTGGATTAGTTTTCCGAATCCATTGATTTTCATTATCATCTTCGTTTCCTGACGATCCATTTAATTTTCGTTTTCGCTTCGCTTCATTTTTGGCGACCAAGCGTCATAGTTTTCAATTGTCCTCTCGTCTATGACGAGTCGAGCCACGTTCGCGGTGGAAGCTGGAATTTTCCTGGAGCCTGGTATACTAATAACACCGAAGCGGCGTCGGAGCCATCTTTCTTCTCGCGAGCTCCCTTTTTCAACGTGAACGGTATCAGTCTCCTTCGTCGGGGGCGAGCAACCATAAATATTCATCCCCGCCGGCCTTGGTCGAACTTCACTCGGGACGCTGCTCTCTGTCAGTCTCTCCCGCGTGAACATAAATCGATATCGGCATCTTCGTCGACCTTCTCCAGAGAACTCTCTCGGTGCCCCACGTCTTTCAACGACGGAAATGGGTTATCAATTCCGCGAACGGGCCGACTGCTCCGTTTTCCGTCTCTGCGGGTCGTTTGACCTCTTTTCCCACGCTGCTTTCCACAATTGCTGCCGAATTTTTTTTCTTTTTCTTTTTTTTTCTTTTTTTTCTTTTAGAACAACGGCTTAGCTTTGTCCACAAGTCCGATAAAAATCTTGTCAACTATCCTAGAGAATATCAATCCCAGATACTTCGTTAATCCAAACATTAATGAGTCTCTCCTCCTCAATCTTTAGTATTCCAATGAAACACTAAACATTTTATCCGTTCCCCCACCGACCATAAATTCTTCCGCCCCGAAAAGTCCATCGGCTATCACCGAGAACAGTCTCGAAAGGAAATTTCATCCTTTTTAACGTTATATACGCTTTATTCCACAAACAGCGTGAACGTTTGGTTTTGGATAGTTCTCGGAATCGCTGGAAATTTCCGGCGGATGTCGTCGCGACGTCGCGCGCGTACAAGTTTACCGGGAATCGCGCAGATACGAGCCAGGGAATTTAATACCGCATAATTTTTCACCGGGGAAAAATTCGGTCGCATTGCGGGCGCGAAGGAATGCAACTTTAATAGCTGAACGCGTCGCATGCACGACGACGACGCAGCGAGTGACGAAGGTTAATGCACAGCGAAATATTTCAACTCTGTTGCGTAACGATCGCTTGGTGCGTTGTTTTTTTTTTTTCATTTATCGGTCCCGTTTAATTCGGATAATCGGTGGAATTTACGCGACGCGGAAATAGAATTTTTCGCTTGAACAAAATGTTTCGTGCTTGTAACCTCGAGAAGATTCTTCCTCGAAAATTAATAGAGGATCGTACGAAGCTGAAGAAAATCCATCGTAATTCGCGGTTAAAGGTCGGGAAAATTCGTGCTCGCGAAGAAAAGGTTGAAGTGTACAAATGTACCGAAGAAAAATACAGTGGAAGCGAACGAGGGTTGAAGTTGCTTCCATTCGGGTAGTTGTTAAGTTTTCCTCCGGAAAAGAGCCCGAGGAAATTGCTTTACCTCGTTGCTGGCATTAAATCCTGCGGAATTTCACCTTCCCACTGGAAACAAATCATTTTTGAACGTGTAGGGGAAATATATGATAGTCCATGCTCTTGATCTACTATTTTGTATAAATAAGATCGTAGGTATAGAGAATTATTTCTCTTTTCTCCATTTAAAAATAATTTTAAGCACCGTGATTCATGGCTGTGGTCTTCTGCCGTCGTTCAGAATGCAATAGCATTCCTCTGCAACGCGATGCTAGTGTTTTGGATGACAAAACCTATACGCATTCACTTTCGATGTGTCATCAACTCGTCATTCTTATTGGTGCAATTATAGTTTTAATTGTACAATAAATTACGACGTATGCTTTCCTTTTCGATTTTCTTTAATTTCGATTCCTGGTTGCAGTGTTTGCTAGCTTCCCGGTATATCCGGCCCTGCTCGCTGTCGAAACAATATCGCGATCATTTACATAACAGAGCCCACGAGAAATCGTCGAAAGGTATGAATAATGCCGTTCGATTGAAAAAAATTCACGTTCGATGGGAATCGTGTTAGAAGTTTGACGCTGATAAATTACAGCGTACTCGAAGCGCCTTTCCTCGATATCTTTCGTTAAACATTTCTTAAGAACAATTGCGCAAGCTCTGTGCCCATTGTTTACATGCATCGAACCAGCAACCATATTTTAAAAAACAATCCGTCCGTCGCGACGTCCTCTTGCGCGTGCCATTGTACTCTTTCAAGGATTGCATTAATTCCGTGTTGGTAAAATTGTAACAATATGCATCAGCAACAGGAAACGATGCACTTTCGACTCGCTACACGGAGTGGAAAGTGAAAGGACAATAGATCAATTTGTCTTTGGATACCCTCCCGCCTATCCGCCGATCAATTTTCCACGTTTCCACCGAGAACGTTTTCCAGCCGTTCCTTTGTTATGCCTAATTTATTCCCGAGGTATTAATTTCTTCGTAGTCATTAAAACGCCGCATTATCTTTTCATTAAGGCTCCCTCGCGTTTAGACGGAGAATACGAGGCTTTTTCTTTTAAGTTAGATCAGATTAGAAAAGAACAGAATAGGAAAGATAAAGGGAAACACGGTGTATACTCGATTGTCTCAGAATTTATTTACAGAAATACTTTCTACTATCTATCACGCTACTATAAGAGAGAAGAGAGTCATAAGCTCTTCCCTGCGCGCAGTGATGGGCAAAACCCTAGACTTCGAATAAATCTGAAGTTTGCCGATGTGTTTCTCTCGTTTCCTACTTTGGAAAATGTTCAACAGAAGAAACGAGACAAACATATCGACAAACTTTAAATTTATTCGAAGCCTAGAGTTTTGCCCATCATTGCCTGCACGGTTAATCAGTTGCATTTCACGTTGTCTAGCGACGAACTATCTTTTCGCGCAGGCACAGTACCAAGCTTCGCCCACAGGCATTTATAGCACTCTTCTCGCTCGTCCACTGTACAATCGAACTTCCCCAAAGAGGATCCAGATTGCCTCCAAAACTCCACTATCAAATAAATTCTCGAATCCTTCAAGAAACAAAAATATATTACGATAACTAAAACAAATAGAGAAGCTGAAACAAACGAAACGTTGGTATTGGAAATCGAACGAGCGATCGGTTTCACCTGAAATAAACAGACTGGCCCCTCGAACGATCCCCGGTCAGAGTCCGTGGCGTCTAATTATTGCCGACGTCGATCAGCAGTAGTCAGTAATGGATCGGAATCATTACGAGTCGCGTTGCGTCCGGTTTCGCTCAGGAAACGCGTTCGATTATCGACCGAGGAACTAATTGCTGGACGTTGAAGGGGTCACGAGCTCGCGTTTCTCGTGCTGCGTTTTGCAGTACCTACTCTGCGCGCGCCCTAGCTGCGGATGTTTTACGATCTCTCGTTTTCTTTGTTTCAGGTAAGCATCCACGAGCGTTTTCCGAGTGAACAACCTCTGATTCACGGGCTCCTTCGAGGTAACGTGCCCGAGAAACTCGCCGGTTAATTGGGAACGCAAACGTTGCCAGACAATCGGGGCTGAATTCGTCTTTGGGAAGCAAAATAATCTTTTGAACGCGGGCCAATAATGGGTGGATATTAACGTGGGAATTTCTTTGACGCGTCCAGTCAGTAGGGGAATAACGATGTTATACGTATGATATAAACATAGGTAAATGGATAATTCGATTACGCTTTAAAAGAATAGCATTGCTATAGGCGTGTATACAATAAGTATAGACTACTAAAATTATTCAGATTTAAGAGTCGAGATTTAACATTCGAATTTAAACAAGCTCCATTTCGAATTGGCACTCGAATAAAAGACTTAATTCTATCGATTTAAAAATGAATTTATAAATGAATCCAAATCTAGAGAATGCTGGATAAGTATCACAATTAAAAGCAAGCATTAGTCTCGATTCTACCTACACCTACATATCTATTATAACCACGCCTTTAATGTTCGCACATGACGATACACAAGTCCCTCGATCAACCAACGATTCCCAATTAATTTGGAAAACAAAAGCGCACCTCTCTAAAAAGTGAAAACCTCGCTTTCCCCAAAATCACTGCGTCGGTGATTTAAAGAGTCGAAAATGAAATTCGTTCACTATTCCAGCCGTGTTATCGGAACGCGTCTATTTTAGTTACGTTCTTTTTTTTTTTCGCGAAACTTTCCGCGCATTTTCCGCGCGCGTGCTCCCGCTCTATCAACCCCGAATCGATTTCCACTTCTAGAGGGTATTTTTCTTTTTTTTTTCACAACGAGGGGGAGAAGGGGGTTCTGCAGGTGTAGAAGTGCGGCCGGTATCTATATACCGATCGATCACTCGATACACGCTCTTTACGCGATAGAATCGGTCGACCGTTATATTTTTATCGCGCTCGAAGATCTCTCGTCGGCAATCTCCGCGGGTCGAGCATCGTCGAGGGTTCGATTTTCCAGCACCTCGAAACGATTTTCCTCGGCCAGCGCGAATTTCACGCGACCAGACCCGCCGCGATTTCGTTACAATGGGTCCTTCACTTCGGCCACTCCGCGTGGGATCGATTGTTGACTAATGAAATTGTTAAAACGTCAATTTTATTGGGGCGGTATCGATTGGCGCGGGGAATGTGTTCTTTGATATTTGCAAACGGTAGAGGGTGATGTGAAACAGCTCGAGGGGAGAAGAGGGCGTAATGAAAGATAATTACATGTTTAGGAAAATTCGATAGCAAGATTTCAATCTATAGACGGATCTTGTTCTTGGTTTATTTCACATGATTTGTCTTTAATATTTAACGAGCATATGTTTTTTTTTTTTGATACTAGAGAAACTTTGTATTTGATTTCTCTATTGTCTCCAAAAGATCCGATCAGATTCTAAGCGAACTTGATCGATGGATACCTCTTGTATTATTTTCTTCTTCTCCTACACATTCGAAATTCGATAAAATTTATCAGCAACGAATCACGCGATTCTTAAATAGTATCCAATTCCAAAAAGTTCTTCGAACTTTGTCCTCCGCGTCTAAAGCCCCTTTAAATCCCTTGGAGGAGCCTCGTACCTCTTCGGGTCCATTGACTCAAAAATGAATAGAGCCTATCGAACAAGAGAATCATACACCTGAGACATCGCCAATAAAAGGAAAACCTGCCTTCTGGATCTCCACGGTTTCCAAGACCAAAATCGAATAGATTGCTACGTGAAACGCGAAACCCTGTGAATTCTCCTCGCAATTTCCTGGAGTCGATCGCGAGGCGGGAAAAAAGAATCGAGATATCGAGGGGGTTGGCGCGATCGAACCGAGGGTTCTTTCAGCCGCGCATGTCGTCTCTGCCTAAACGGGGTGTCCTTGTCGTCATGGCAACCATCACGGTGAGGGAGAGGGCGCGATGGCTAAAGCCGAGGGAGCAAGAAGGACGGTCGAAAGGGAGAGCGTATGGACGGACCATCTCGGTTGTCGTCATCATCATTTGTCATCGGTTGGGAAACAACGAAATTCGGCTCCGAACGACCCGGGGGCCGCGTCTGGCATTTTGCACGCGACATTTTTCATTACACACCCCTCTTTCATTTTATTTTTTTTTTTTTTTTTTAATCCCTTTGGTCGTTCTTCGAACGGTTGTTTTTATCTTGCGGTGGATTCGCATTGCGCGATGGCACCTTGAGACGAACAATTTTATACTAATCGAGTCCCGAAGGCTCCTCTTGAGACTCCTGAAAGTTTGAGAAACGATGCGTATCTTTGCAGACTATGGAGAAACCTCTTTTGAGGGTTGGATACCTTCGTTGTGGTTCTGGGTTGTTATTCTTTTGCTGGCGTTGTTCTTTTATTTATGTTTAATCGCTCGAACTGTTGGATCCTTGGGTTTGTTTTCGGGATGCTTAGAACCCTGAGGGCTCTTCTTAGTTTTGTATCCTTATGTTGTGAAGTAGCAAGACAGGACAAATTTATTTAGCGTACTCGGGGAAAAATATTATTACGAGTCTATTTTATTTCAACTAATTTATTCCGAGCAGTTTAAATAGCGTTGTCTGTTAAAGGAGCTTCGTCTAGAAATATTCCATTAATTTTCATTTATTTCCATGATTCATCCCTAGCATTCAAATGCATATTCAAATATTTCTGGATCTCTGATCACATACGAGGACTTCGTTAAGCACGACTAGTCTCTGGAAAATATTCCTATTAGCCAGATCCCTCCATCGACTGAGTTTCACCCTCAACAAATATTTAAACTACCAAAAATTAAACCACCCGACTCCATGCTCGAATATATTCCCACACACTTACATCATTATCCAAATAAAAGTATTCTCCCCATCAAATTATCTCTTTCCACTAAACCTACAATTCCACCCCAACTACGCATCGTCTAAAACCCAAAATACTACTCGAAACCCCTTCTCTCTAAATTTTCTCACCCCTGGTTCTCCATTTATTTCGTCGAGGCACTCCCTACCATCGTACGCCGTCGTGCCTCAAATTAAACTTTCCACCACCTCCTGCCTCCCCCCCTCGACCGTGGCCCGACGAATCCGTGAGCTATCAGCGCGTCATTAACCCGCACGTTGTAAACAAAGTTTTCATTTCCGTGTCCGCGAGGTCTCGTCAATGTGACCGCGCCAGTCGTGCCGCGGCCGTGCTAGGAATTCGGTCGAAAACGGTGACGGTTATTCGTTCCTCTGTCTCGCGTCTGGTGCTTTCATCGCGAATCGCGGAATCGCTTAGCCCCCGATCCACGCGAAAATATCGTCGGTTTTCGTCGACGAGCAGTGCCTCTCACCGATGGAGATCGCAACAGGTGCAAAAATTCGAGGAAGCAATCACAGGTATTCGATCGACTCCAGGAACCCAGGTGGGTTAATTACCTCCGACTCTTTGATTGAACTCCGGCTCCACGGAAGGGGTAAGCGATTCAAAGCGAGCGATTTAATTTCCTGCGAACGGTTACCGAGCTTAAATATTTAATTCACTTTTTTTTCGGGGCGATTTTGTTCGGTTGAAAATTCTCTCGATAATCTTGCAATGGTTCTTTATCGTTTGGGACAGCGTTGATTTATTTATTCGTCTATTAAACTGGGAAGAGATGTACTATATTTTAATGAATCGTAGTAGTGAATTTATTTAAATGAACTTAGCATGAATTGTTCGTTTCTGTATCAAGGGGAGCACAATGCGGGTCTTGCAGGTCATTTAGAATTTGATTAACCTCCCATTTTTTTCCCGAAGGAATATTTCGATCTATTCTTGTTTTATTATGAATTATTCAAGATGTTGTAATATCTAGTGTCTCACCGCTTAAAAATATACATTAATTTACTCGGTTACCGTTACATTACTCAACGATAATTCTCTTGCATTATCGAACACACTTGATCTCGTGCATAGTCAATGAATATTAACCACATAGTCGAGTAAACTACTCGCAAGATCTGCATTGCGTTCATTTCGGGTATCGCCAATCAAACACCCAGTGCTAGTAAATAAATAAATGATTCTAGCTTCGGTTATGTAAATTTCTCGAAGCGTTATTGATCACGCGAGCGTAAAAAAACGCGCGTATCGTCGGCCATGCACGATATCTCCAGGATATCGATCCATGGACAACGTCGAGCTATGTATCTCGAATCCGTCTCCCGCCACTTGTACCCTGGACAATCGATAACTAAAGCCAGCGCTAATCTTGCCCGATAATTAGGTGCCATGGCGTTTCTCAGATATTGACTCTCGGACGCCTCCCTAGTTCACGCGCGTTCTCGAGCTTCTAAGGAACCAATTTCGTAATTCAGCGTGTTATTACCGGAAGCAATGTATACGAAATTCGGGTTTTTGCTCGTTCGATTCAAGTTGGAGATCATGAAAGTATCAGGTCTTGGTGTGCTAATCAAATTAATATATGAAACGTATCTCTAAGTGTTACGAACAAATCACCTCTCTTTCTATTGTCTTCTTTATTTTATTATCAAATTTCTGGCGATGATCTGTCGAAAATCATAGGTGTAATGTTTCCAAATGAATGTTTCATTACAAACATGTACATGAATAAACTTAACACGTGTACATATTTGTAGGATTTGAAGACGGAGGACAGAGTTTATATTACAAGAGGAATATATATATGATTTATTAACACTTTTGAACGTACAATATACAAGTATAAAATGCCTTCGGCGGCACCGCTTTCCGCAGACTCGATTTCTATACCGTTCAAAATCACACTGACCTCGCACAACAACATTACGCCGTGCGGCTTTTCGGCAACAATCGCAAAAACAAAATAAACACGGCGGCGTCGCCGTGTCCTTTTTCGTGTAGGCGATCTCTCTCGAAATTATTCTTACATGTTCGTAATGAAAAATGTATTTGGAAACATTAAACCAAGACTGCATGCGTCGATATCTCTCGAGAGGTTAATTCCGTTTAATAAAGCCTGAAATTTTGCATCAACGACCAAAAGATACGCCAACCACCTAGCTCACGAAGCAAACGTTTCGATTGCACTAATTTCCGAAGAATCAAAGCAAACCATTTACCCTTCCCTGTCCTTTCCGATATCGATTCCCTCCAGCCCCGGTTTCAGTCGAGCAAGCAACGTTTCACACACCTTTGGAACTGGAGAGTTCTGTCGCAGCGTCGAGTAGCCAACAGTTTCCAGGAAGAAAATAGTAAAAGTCGAGGAAAAAGGAGATCGGGCAGCTTCACGGTGAATGAACAGCTTCGCCTACGATTCTGGTCCTCCTCTGTCGTTCCTCGGCCCTCCTCCCTCCTCTGCGCCCATCCTGGACCGACAAAGGCGCACTTCGATCCTCACCTGGTAATTAGTCGACCCACTTTACAACACGGAATCGCCACTTCTCTCTCTCTCTCTCTCTCTCTTCTCTCCCCCACTCTTCCTACGTTTGCTTCTTTCCCTCTTTTTTCTTTTTTCTTTTTCGATTTATCGACTGGAACCGTCGACTTCGCGCCCTTTTGCTCGCCTAGTCTCGTTCCCTCGACGTGCCAGCTAATGGAATTACACTCCAGCTCTGCTTCGTGGTCGCGAAAGGTAAATTCTTCCACAGAGGGACTCTGTATTCCCCGAGGGGGTGGCGATGATCGACGCCCAAACTAAATTGATTGCGAACACTTCAGATTTCGAATGAATCGGTCGAGGGTCGAGGTAGGCAAGGTGGGAAATAGTTGTTCGGAAAGTGGAGGAGTTCGAAGTCGCGCGGTGTGAGCGTTAGGGAGTAGTTTAGGTCAACGTTCTGTCTTCTGTCTTATACATACAATTTTTAACCGACTTCGAAAAGGAGGAGGTTACTCAATTCGACATGTATATATATATATATATTTTTTTTTAATGTCTGTTCACCGATTACGCCGAGATGGCTTGACCAATCGGAATGGATCGTGTTGCATCTTGTAGAGCATGCCCCCCTCCCGCCGGTGGTCCCATTAGCACGACTTTTTGCGATTTGTCATTTTTTACCCGTCTTTTTATCAAAAAACCGTGATTTTTAGGTATGCGATGAAATCGATGAAACCCCTTACATTTTGCTGCCGGAGAGGTTTTCGCAATGATCACAGATGCAAAAATTTATGAATTTCTGTATTGTTTATAACTATTGTTATCGCAAAATTCCTATTATATGATGTAACTCGGTGAGGAAATTACCGAGCGCGATGGAACCTTCCGCATTTCATAATAGATGAATTCGTGATGTTCCCATTTACAAAAATTTATGGATACTTTTATTGTTTAAAATCATTGTTGGTGCAAAATTGCTATGCTCTGGTGTAGCTCGACAAGGAATTTACCAAACGCAATCAATCCTTTCACATGTATTTGCACATCTATTCCTGATAATCCCATTTGCAATTATACAGGGTGTCTAAAAAATGTTGGATGTCCTTGAATAGGGTGTTTCGGGGGGAGGGGGGGGGTGATTTGAAGCAATTTTTTCTTTACGAAAATGTTGTTCGACGGAGTAATCTGCATTATCGACAGAGCACTCTACATTACCGCCCGTGTAATCTATATTACCGACGGAGTAATCTGCATTATCGACCGTGTAATCTATATTACCGACGGAGTAATCTGCATTATCGACAGAGCACTCTACATTACCGACCGTGTAATCTATATTACCGACCGTGTAATCTGCATTACCGGCGGAGTAATCTGCATTACCGACGGAGTTATCTGCATTGCCGATGGAGTAATCTGTATTACCGACAGAGTAATCTGCATTACCGGCAGAGCACTCTGCATTACCGACGGAGTAGTCTGCATTACCGACAGAGTAATCTGCATTATCGACAGAGCACTCTACATTACCGATAGAGCAATCTGCATTATCGGCCGAGCACTTTGCATTACCGACAGAGC
>NC_071983.1:10661951-10710724 GCF_026283585.1 Hylaeus volcanicus | reverse complement strand
AGAGCAATCTGCATTATCGGCCGAGCACTTTGCATTACCGACAGAGCAATCTGCATTATCGGCCGAGCACTATACATTACCGATATAAAATACGAATGAAAGAAATGGAAGTTATACATAAATCAACTCAATAATGACACGGTACTTTCTAACTTGAATTTTACGTACTTGTCTTCAAAAATAATCCTTAAAAATAAACACGAAACGGTTAAAAAAATCCCCTTGAAATTCATTTTAATGCTTCTTAATATAGATTAACCCCGTTTCATCGAATACTATTATAAAATTAGTTTATTGGCGTCGAGGGAAAAAAGCGAGTAAAATTCGAAGATAAAAATGCAACGACACGTGACAAACAAAACGACCAAACGCGGAGGGAACAGTTGAAGGCTGCACGTGCGGGTATGCGCGCAATTGCTGATGGGTACACGGATTAAACGGAATACGTGGAAAGCGAAAAATAGCTCGGCTCCTGTCCCAGAAAGAATTGACGATATCTAGGCCGTCATAAATAATTACTACAACATTGTTGCATCCCGCGTCACCCGCATCTCGTATCACTCTTAATTAGTCCATTCCATTTTAACGAGCCATAATCTACCGGCACGATGATTACATTTTTGTCGCTCGGAGCCTCGATGACCCCGTTCGAATCTTCGAAGCTTCGTTGGGAAAATACGTTTTCAATCAAACCCTGGCCACTTTCGAAATAACATTATTGGAAATATTATAATAAATTATTTCATTTTATGATCGTTTGAAACGATGGTGAAATTGTTCTTCAAAATTGTATCAGATGAAATTTGCAAGACGAAAAGACCGATTTGTCTATGGTAAATGATTATTCGATTACAAAAGACGTTTTCCTGAAGCACAATAAATTTCGCGGCGATATCAGATAGACTCGGATAAAAATCGCAAAAAAAAGAAAAGAATTCTTTTTTTGAAGCAGGTCCTATTTAAAACAACTGCAATGAAATTAACGACTCGATATAAATAATATCAAGTACTTGTTCTTGATTTTCCATTAAAATTAATAATCTCCCAGGTCCGTTGTCGATGCTGTAGTATCGCGTCCTCTATACTCAAGAATGAGTCAAACATGAACACGAATCATAGGGTGCGGGATTGATCGTGTAGGAAAAGCGGTCGACTGTGGATCCGAAGATCGTGAGTTCGAATCTCTTATTCGCCTTACTTTTCGTAGAGACTCCTAGGATAGTTTGTACAATGTTATACAATAAGAAACTTTTAGTTCGAATAATTCCAAAAGGAAATTCGACATAGGTGAAGGATAGTTCGAATTGGCTCGCTGTTCTAGTGTTAAGGTCGTGATTGTCACGCTCGCTGATTGGCTGGACGTAACCAGAGCATCGACGGTGACGTGGACGCAAATCCGAAGCCCGCTGGGAACGAGGAGATTAATGCGGTTATGCGATTCCGTCGACACGCGACGGGCCCGTGGGCTTTTTCTCGGTTTCCACGCGGCATCCTTCGATCCTTGCGTTCCACTTTGCTCGACCAAGGTCTTCGTGCCCATCGCGGCGAGAATTTTTTGGAAATAGGATGCCGGAATTCGGAAGAAATGCAAATCCCTTCCGTCCGCTACCTTATCGTTGGAATTCTCGATTAGGCTCACAGAAACGTACAGGGCGTCGAATCAAATATATTCGATCGAACTGGTTCAAAAAAAAATGTTTCAAGCTGAGATTAGTAAAGAAAATATATTTTCATATTTCAATATCGGCATTAGAATGTTAACTAAAGTTCGACGGATAACTTTAGAATCGAGAAAATAATCGTTCCAATAAGATTTGTATATCACCTGAAAAAAAGTAGCAGTTCCCAACATCGAGAAACCTGAAGAAAATACTCTTCCTTCGGACAAACCACTAGTGTCCCATTGAGGAGAACGCGTTGCTCTCTCCCCTTCTATCGAACAGTACTTTTGCACCCCGTATACCAGTTTTCCGAGTGTAACGATCGCGCGGAGCGCCGACAAGAGATGGGACCGATAACGAAATTAAAAAGTTTTGGAAACGAGCCCTCGAGCCGATTTATTACCGATTCAGCGAATCGTTTTCCGCGGTTTTTCGAAAAATCGACGCGCTGCCCCGATAGCCGGGGTTATTAATAGGAACATGGTTCCCGAATGACCATCCATCGACGTTACGACCATACGTGGGTCGTATGTCAAACGATAATGGCCGTGAAGCGCGCGACTCGCTGGCCGGAAGTCTCGGACATCGTCGTCTTTCCCCGCCGAAATTCCCATCGAGTGAGGTTTTATTTTTTTTTTCTCTCTCTTTTTGGCAAATTGTTATCGTGGCACCGTGGACGTGGTAAATTTTCTTTTTTTTTTTCTCTTTTTCGGTGTGTTCGATAGTCGATGAGCTTTGAAATTGCTGCTCTGCGTCCCCGGGAGGGAGGGAGGGAGGGAACAGAGAATTGTGGGGAAATTTTGAACGCGAGTCGAGGTCGGAATTTAATCGAGATTCGCTCTGGAAATCGAATTTGAGGTTTTGTCAAGCTTCGGGAGCTCTGTTTCCGGGAACCGTGACGCTAAATTGACAACGATGCGCAAATCATGGCGCGTTTATTTTTTTTTCCTATTTGTTCCAACACGAGGGATGCTTTCGATGGGTGGAGGGTGGGGGACTAATCACTTTCGTTTTTCGATACGTACGGTTCTCATACCAAGAGACAACCCTACTTCCTTTCTAAATTTCGTCAAACGTCCTTTTCGGGATAAAATACAATCAGTCGAAACAAACTACCCGCCTATCGATCCTTCGCGGGTTCGACGTGCCAATCGTCGCGCTAACGATGCCAAAAAAATAAAAGAATATCGACGTCCACGCTGTTCATTTTGTCCCCTTTCCACCCTCAAATTAAAGGGTAAACGAAACGCAAAAATTAACCTCGTCGGAACCGATCCCCTAAGTCCGATCGATCGGTTCGCCAGCGACCTCGGCTCGACAAAAACTTATTACGTCGCGAGGAGAATCGGCCAAGTCCAACTGGCGAGAGCTGCTCCTTTGTTCGAGCACCCTCGCCCTTAGCTCGATATCGAGCGAGTCCCTTTTCCCAGGGATTCGCTTGACCGCATAAACACCCTTGGTGTAATCGGGGCTCTCGAGTGTCGTGGCGAGCACGCGTTTACGAGCCCTTCTGGCTAAGAACCCCTCGCGAGCCTTTCCTCGTGCTCGTTCGACGTTCTAAGACCAGGTCTCGGCCATTCCCTGGACTATCCCTTGATTAAATGCGCTCCACTCGCGGGAAACTGTATCTCGCGATGAACTCTACGCGTAACACGCCCTTCTAGAGTGGGTTTTGGGTAATTTATCGCTGAAAATAATTATGGCGGATCCCCAGTCGTAAAAGTAGCCAGGAATAGTTGTGGCTCGTTAGAAAGAACCTCACGAAAGTGAACTCTTATCTCTAGCCTAAACATTCGTTCGCTCATACTCATTCTCACATCCCGCAGTACTTTGATTCACGCCACACGCACTGTAACACTATTGCACTCGTCCTTCATTTATATATACATCAACATGTTTATACAAACGTACACCTGAGACCATCAAACCTACCATTTAATTTAAACAAATTACTTCGATAGACATAGAGGGTAGGTTAAAGTGTCTCTTGTCTTTGTCGAGAGACTACGCTGAGGTTTTATTTTTCAAAACTTTTATTAAAATTGTACAACGATACGTTCCGCACCTTACAAGACTTGATTTTTTAGTCTTATTTAACAATACTGCGTTGGTTTTCATGGCGTTTAATATGACACTAGTTTGATTGCGTATAAGATGCATTATTGTCTTTTGATCCGCGGACAACTTATCTAATTCATTATCATAGTATTGAGCGTCGGACTTGTCTAATATTCCGAAGAAGGTCTTACTAATTACTCGTACGAAATCAAAGATACCATGACGATTACGTGATATGCTGCTTTTGATACCGGCCGTGTAAAATGCATTTCGAAGTTCTCCACGAATGGTGTCGAAATCTTCCAGTCTTTTAACAATTCTTTTACGAGAGGAGCAATCGAATCTGTATGTAGCGATCGTCCTTACGCAAAGGTCGGTAAGAATCCTTTTATATACTTCTTCAATACTAGACAAATCAACTGAGATCTAGACGAATCGAGTTTTCATCAGTTTACAGAATTCCGAAAATTCCTGGGATACAAATTCTTTGATGTTGTCTGTTAATATCTTCTGACCAGCGTAACGTGCGTTTTATTATGTTATTATTTATTATGATTGATGGAAGCCTAGTTAATTGGCAAGTCGCCCGATGGCTTCGGGCGTTGGAGGTCGCGATAACAGGATTTTAGTGATGAAACGCATCGAGACGCGTCCAGTCTGGCTCGAGCATCTTGTCACTATTGGCTCCCCTCTACCCTCTGAACCCTCTGTAGTTGTATGTTATCGACAGCTCGAAGGGATGACATACTTGACTGTTAGACGCCCTACAGTTTCTAGGCCTGTCGAATTCGTCCTAGCAGGGGACTCGGTCGATGGTAGATAAAAGATCTGTAGATCCTCGGATGATTGAGGCTCTCATACTCTTGGTCCTGGAAACTATGGTGGCCATAGTATGGTCCCTTCTGTTATTCTTTGGGCTTAACGTGATTCTTAGAATCACGAGGTTAGAATTAACCTCTCGAGAGCAAGGCACAGAGGATCCTGTATAAGAGGCGCTTGTTGCGTATCTGAGCCATGTCTCTTAGCGTCTCTAAGTCTCTAAGTCTCTAAGTTTCTAAGTCTCTAAGTTTCTAAGTCTCTAAGTCTTCTTTTAAGTCTCGTCACTCGTAGAATCAGCTGAGCAGTTTCACAGAGCGCCAGAGATGATCGAGTGCCTCTTAGACAGGGTTCTCCGTATCTTTTGGAAGAGTACCACGAGTAAACTGTCTACGAATAGAAACTCGTACAGGGATAGCGCCCCTACCACTGCCACCATCCCATCGAACCAAAAGGATTGATTCGATTGATCGCAAATAGGAGGGTCGAGGATACGTTTGTGCGTGCACACGTGGGGTGGGGATCGATCGTCGAACAGACGCTGGCGTCGCGACGTCGAAACCGTTTCGCAGCCATTGATCCGACGCACCGTGACTACGATCGACGCGCGCGCAAACACGCTGTGCACGCGTGAAATATGTCCATCGCGCGTGCATAACGTCACGCCACGTTTTTGTTCCGAGGCATCGTTGCATATTCGCGAATCGATCAACACGGAGCAACATTTTATTCGAACAATAGAATTAAGTCGGTGGATGAATAAATCGGATGGATCAACTTCGAGCTGGCCCTCGCGAGATATTTCATCGGATAATAAACATTTTCATTCGGCATTTAATGCGCGGACAGTTAAGTTTACCTTTTGTTCGTCGTTCGACTAGATTCTGGATATTTGATTTTGTTGTTCGAGAGAGAATGGAATACCGAGACGAAAAGTAGCGGGGAAGCGAAATATTTAAAAGTAAACAACTTAAGAGAAAAATTTCCATCGAATTCTATCGAGATTGAAAAGGCGCCTCCAATTAGGCGCGGTAATCAATGTTTGGCAGCAGTCGGAGGCTGGAGCTGGTCGAGGGGAGTCGCAGAAACTTTTGCGTTTCTTCGACGGAACTTAATTGCCCGAAAGGGTGGAAGGTTCGACTGGTATTCCCTCGTGAATATAATAAAGCTCGAGAGGGGCCAGGAGAATGATTGGACCCTGACGAGCAAGTCCTCGGCCTCGATTGCTGTAAACTGTTGTCCTAGAAGAACCTGTTCCCAACACTGTTTAAAAAGAAAAAATACCTTGGAAAACAACTGCTCCGAAAACGTTCCTAAAATCAAAAACATCCAGAGCAAAACGAAAGCAGCAATTTTCCCCCGACACACGCACCGACCGATATTAATTCCAGCCACCCGCGCCACTCGGTGTTCTATTTAATCTGGCAAAAAGAGGTCCAGGAGAGGATCGCTACGCGAGCGTATTTATCATCGCAGCAGCGATGGGCGCGCACGGGTGGCTCGGCCAGACACCGGTCCAGGTTACCTCGGGTGTTAAATAACCCAGCTACCACCCCCACCCTTGTTCTTTTACACGTCGTTTCACCGGTCTCTTCACGGCTCCTTTCGTCTCGAGGCGACCCAGCCGCATGATACTCGTCCTGGACCAGAACTGGCAGCGGCCTGGAAGAACGAAGGCCTCCCGGTTCGCTGGCGGAACAGGTCCGCTCGCATGGTCTCCGCTCGGCCGACCTTTGTCTCGGCTGCTGCGATTTTCTAAGACCTGAAACTGTAAGCTTCCAAGGGAATTCTCGGCAGGCGACCGCGTTAGGTACCGGAGAAGACCTCCGTTCGTTGAATGGCTGCGCCCGAAATTTCACCGGCATTAGTTCGCGGAGTTAATGTAATTGGGAACTGCATTCAACTCCGAGGAGCTAATGCTTTCCGAGCAGCGGTAGTTGAAAACGACGTTTGCGCGAATTTTACTTTGGATTTCGGGCGTGGGGAAGGGGTATTTCTTTGTTTGCTGTGACCGGAATTTGGGTAATGCAGTTCTCGAGTGCACCGATTTTGGGTGGGGAGACCGATGCTTTTGGATCGGTAGTGAGAATTTTCGTGAGAACCTTGAAGGGAGAATTTCTTTATTAGTTTGTCTACGAGTTAATTAACGCTAAACCTACTACGATCTTACGTACAGTATACAAAATTAGATGCAATTGTTTCGTGCATTATTTAATTCAGTTTCACGTAGAATATTTTTACATTTAATTGAAAGAAGTGTCTTTAACGCGTTGATCGCTCATATATGGGTGACAGTTATTTCCACCAAGGAACTAAAAAATTAGTTTTGAAAATGAAATGTAAAACAAAGAATGAATTTGAATGAAATACTTGAATCTCGGTGAAATTATAAAAATAGATACCACAATAAATCCTATAAGTTATTCGTATCCTCTATATCTGTTGAAGAAGTTTGACTAAATTAAATATCAGTTTTGATATAACTAAATGAATTTTTTATTATAAATATATATACGAATAAGCTGAAACGTACACTTGGAAACATCAAACTTGCCATTTAGTTTAAACAAATTTCTTCGATAGATACAGAGGATGCGAATATTTACGGGACTGATTGCATTTATTTCTGTCGTCAACTTTTTACGTAACACATGCTCCGAACAAATCGAAAATCCTGAAACTATGTAAGGATATTTATTTAGAGGTTCGGCGAAAACTGTCAAAATTCCAAGACAACATACGATATATCAGACAAAATCAAATCGTAATACAAATTGAATGGCTAATCAATAAATTACTAACACAAATTGATAAACATAACTGACAATTATAAAACATACAAACATACCTAGTGGTTTAAATATAAACATTCATCCAACATTTACACTACAATACATTACAATTATTGTAAATCTCAAAAATAGAGTCGAAAGTAGCTTCGTATCCATTACTCGCCAGTCTGATAATCGAGCAGCATAAAATTTGACGATGGAAATGTACCTAAAAAGTCGTTTATAATTGGAAACGACGCTTTCCTGTCGCCTTCCCACGTACATATATCAAGCAAGATTCTATAACTGGAGAGAAACGTGGCGGAATCAGCTGGAGAGGTTGAAAAAGAAAAATACTGGTACGGCACCGCTCTAAGTCCCTTCGCGAGGAATTTCTGCTCGATCCTCGCGACCACTGGACTGCCTCGTTTCGAGCAGAACTGGCACCAGTCGGGAGGAACGAAGGTCTCCCGGTTACCTGGTGGAACAGGTCTCCGTTCCAGCGACGAGATATCTCCGTCTCGTCGCGCAATGATCCTCTGGAAAGGACGAATCCGCGACGCCGCTTCGTAGGAAACGTTACTCTAACCAAGTTTCGTTTCGTTTGGGAAACAAACCTCGCTGGAAGTAGCACGCACGCCAGCGTCGCTGAAAACTGGAGCACATTCTCTTACCGCGAGAGAACGCAACTGGCCAGAACGTAACTGTCCTTATCGCTCTCTTCTCCATTTTTACTTTGTCTGTTGGAGTCGTGCTTGTCCAGGAGAAATTAGCGTAGATAGTTATTCCAAGGAATCGCGAATCCCCAAATAATATTTATTCCGGCTTTAAAATTCCCTGGACAAGTCGGCACAAGGAATTACTCATTCCATATTTCCGTTTTTTCGTGTTTCATTAATCAGCCGTGATTTTTATTTGGATTGATATTTTTTCCTCCGTTCTTTCTTCGACTCGAACATCCAAAAAGTTGAAAGAAAAATTCTCGAGTCTCCTAAATGAGTTCCTTGCATTCCACTGAGCAGAGCTCTTCTAAACGTTTATTTTCCTCAGCCTTGATTCGATATTCGTCATTTTTATCTCCGCGACAATTATTTCCACGCACTCATCTCCTTCCAAAAAATCTAAACAAAAATTCCATCCATCATTCTCCACCCAAACTTTTATTTTCTTCATTTTTGAATCATTCCTCGGTTTGAAAGAACCTAAAAGATCCCTAATAAAGCTCCCGGGTAATCCAAGAGAACAAAGGACACCTAAAATCAGCGATCGAAGCCGAACGCGCCGCCCTCCCAATTAACCAGTCCGAAACGGGGCAATAATCGGTGGATCATAAACGACGGTGTCCACAGAGAGGAGGCAGGATCGCGTATCAGTCCCTGCAAAGGTTCCAATTAACGTTCGCACACGCGATACGCCGGTATTACAACGCAACGAGGACATCGCCGTCGCCATTAGGCGCGCGTAACGACGACCAGAGGGTCGTCGAGTTGAATACGACGCCACCGTCGACCGTCGGAGGGGTTGCGCGTCCAAAAGGGGCGAGTTTGCACTGGGCATACACAGACGATAAACAACGACGTATACTATAAGGCCTGGACGAACCTGTCCACCTGACAAACCTGACGATGATTTATCACCGTTCGTCCTGAAATGATCCTCTCCGTTTGTCGCGAAACGACCAAATCCCTCCAAGAAATCGGGGTCAGATTGCGCCTCGGACGATTTCACCGCGTGACGTCGGCGGATAGAGTCAGACTCGAAGATTTAGTCGGAAAGATTCGGCGCGTTCGGCTAGGGATTAATTGCTTTTCGTCGTTGCGATGGTTACCGTTCGACTTTTGCTTTCTAGTTTCTAATCGAGGTCATCTAGTTACTCGAATCGAAGAAGGACACCTGCCATACGAATTCGTTTTTACGTAGCTTCGAAAGCGTAGTTTTCACGTAGCGATGAAATATAAATTGCGAGGGTAATTTGGCATAGGAGTTTGCCTCCGTGGCGATGAGAAAGTCGAAGGTGTGGCTACGGTAAAAGTAGGGGTTTTTTAGAATTTTATACGCTGGAAAGTACTCGAACTGTCGGTCTGGAACTTTGCGCCGTTGTTGGTATGTATTTTTTTTAGGTAAATTTTTCTCGTAGAAAAATGTGAAATATTTTTGAAGATACGTGATTGCTCGATTTTAGGGAGGTACTAGATCTACGGCACTCTTGGAATTTTATGAAATACCGCAACTTACACACACGAATATCGTCGCGATTCTCAAACATCAAACCTTTCGATATAACAATTTATTATATTCTTTTACATATGTTCATTTAGTAAATTCCTTTTACAAAATAATTTCACAAAATCTCTTTACACGTTAACTTGTTAAATCCTTTATATATGATAATTCGATTGATTCTTTTCACCCCTTAATTCCGTCGATCCTTTGCATATTTTAATTCATAAAATTCCTCCGATACGTCAATTTAGTAAATTCAATCTTGATTAAATAAATTCTCTTCAATCCTCCATACATTAATTTACTAGATTCAATCTCAACACTGCGAGTGAGTTTAACACAAACTCCAGCGTACCGGGATAAATAAAGTCGCGGATAAAAGGGAAAATCATCCCTTAGCTCGCGCGCACGTCCGTCTAAGCATTTCCGCGAGCGTGTCGCGAGATGAAAAGTCTGTTCTGCGGCTAAAAAAGAAAGGGAAACGGTTTTTCAGAACGTGTGCGCGCAAGTACAAGCGGGGAGGAAACATGTGCGTGGCAAAGACACACGCACGGTCCGTCGCGGTTCTCCGACTAAACAGAACGACCTGTTGCGTGGATTTTTAGCGCTTTCGAGCCGAGCCTTGGAGTTCCGTGGCCGCAGGCCACGGTTTTTCTGCCCGCTTGGAGGATACCCTGTTTCCTGGTCGTCGTTTCGATCGTCTCGAAAAACAGCTCGACGAGCAACTGCGCGAAATTAACGCTGGGAGTTGCTCTAACAGCTCCCAGGCATTAGCGATCCGGTGGACTTTATGGAATGCGAGGAACAGACGCCGATTCGTCGTTTCGTTTTATGGTGGACGGGTTAGCGAAGTCTCTCTGTAAATTGGCCCTCGTTTGTTGAGAGAAGATAGCGTCCAACGACCAATAATTAAAGTATATCCACCGACGTGTAGAAATGAAGTCTTGGTTGGACTCAAGAATCTCAGTTTCTAATCTCAGTCGCGTGCTTCCAATGATTCTATTCGTAAGAAACCTGTGTTACGAAGAACGTATAGAATTTAGAATTGCCAAATAAATTTGTCCACTGTTAACATTTATTTTTAAGTATTCGTATTAAATTGAAACAAAGAAGCTTAAGGTTTTGCTCTATAACTTTCTGATATGTTGCGATTCAAAAATTGGTTTCAATAAGCGTAAATGGAGAATTCGTAACATTTTTATTCGACGAGTAAGTAGAAGTTGTCATTCCTGTTTGTAATTTCTCGTGGAACGAGGGATGCCGAACGCGATGGAAAATTGGAGGTTGGGACAGGAAGGGGGAGGTCGGAGAACCGTAAAAGCGGGACACTAAAAAGTTGGAGCATACCGTAGGAATCTCGCTTACTTCCATAAAGTGAGTTTAAGGCCCCCGCTTCGATACTCCCGTTTACTCCCCGCTGATCGTAACTTCGAAAACTGAGGGATGGATATTTTCCAGATTAACGAACTACGGGTCTTCGGTCCTCTAAAATTCCTGAAACTTGGCTGAATTTCTAGCAGTTCCTTCGTCGATGCACAGCGCTTAGGTTAATTCATAAAACAATAATAAGAAAATACGCATAACAGTGGAACGAAATTTAAAAAATCAGTAGACATTTGCTAATTCAAATATTTGAAAAACGCACGCACATGAAACATACCTTACGATATCGAGTCGGTATCTTCGTACGAACCCATTCACGTCTATCATCATAAAAACGCAACAATCAGAGAATGATACATCCACCGCTGACCAATAAAATAATTTTTAGAAAAAAATATAACCGACTTCGAAAAAATATTAAAATTGCACTAAAAAGTATGAGATAATTTCTATTTCATTTATATTAAATGATATTGAATAATATATTAAATTTCTATTTCCTTTATATTAAATTATGTTAAATAACATAAACAACACAATAGAACATTTTTTTCTTGACAATTAAAGTCCAACGATCCAAAGAATCATGGTACATTCAACACTGACCAAGAAACAACACAATAGAACGTTTTTTCCTGAAAATTAACTTCCGAGGAATCTCGCTTCTACTTCCATCGAAAGTTTTTAAGTACAATTTCCTTTGCAATTTTCAATCTCTCTCGGAAACGACGTGGCCCTCGCCGTTAGCCTAACGCGCGCAGTCGTATTTCTGGCTGCACCAAACCAGGAACAGAGCGTCTCCCGCTTCCCAAAGTAGCCGAGGTCTCGAAAGCGAGAATTAACGAGCGATCTCGAAATCGCGAGGGTTGTCTTAATTAGATCACGACTTCGTCTTCGCTCGGCGGGCGGCGTTCTTTTTCATCCGAAGGGTAGACAGGAAGGGAAGTCGTTGAAACGACGCAGAAATAAACCAAAGTGGAAGGAGGAGCGAGTCTGAAGTGCATCGCGGCCCTCCACCGATCAAAGTGGACCCGAAACTTGTCCGCAAGAACAAGGAACACCGAGTAACTTCTCGACGAATGTATCAACGATCAAAGGGGTAGTCGTTGAAATTACAGCTCGTTCCTTTTTTTTTTTGTTTCTTTGGTTGCAATTAAGCTTCGGTCCAATCGAGCATGACGTTTCTACCTGTGTTGGCGAAAGACGACTGATTTATATAAAAGAATTTCAACCAAGGGGGAGAATATTTTGCTGTTCGGTGAAGCTATGATCTTCCTTTTCATTCCAATCTCCAAAGTACACAGTTTGTTGAGATTATTTAAAAAAAAAACTATTTTACCCCAACCCCTGAATAATCGTATTAAACAACGTATTTCACCCCACCGTTTGAGAAACCCTGGACAGTCGTCGCAATTCCCGGGAGCATTTGCGAAAAGTAAAATTAACAAAAAGTAAATAAAAGAAGGCCGTGCGAAGGGGAAATCGCGTTCGACTATCGCAGGATCGATACGAGCGCAAAGAGGATTCCGCGGCGCACGCACGGGCAATTGCGAAAATATAATGAAACTGGATTAACGATGGAGGCTACCCTATGCACCCCGCTGCATACGACAATTGCAGCTGTTCCAGCGCAGATGGCCCAGGGTCCCCGTGTCCCCCGTTGCACCGCGTGGCACCCAGTGCACGTTGCAACTGGTCATCCAACGTTTACGTGGCCGTTTCATCGAAGGTTGCGCGTTAACTTCTAGCGAGCCACTATTTTCCGACCATGCACACTTGCCTCTTTTTTTTATCTTTGAGCTCAGGATAGCAGGACACTGCAAAGAGAAAGAGGCGAGCTCTTTTATTGTGCAGGTTTGCCAGAGATTAAAAGAAATTAAAAGCGATCGAAAAGGAGGCAGGCGTGATTCGTTTACTTGGTTTTTTATTAGTTTCTCACTAATTCGATCTTTCTTTTCTGTTTCAGGTAAGTCAAGAACATTTAATGCTGCAGACGTATAGGTGATCCCAAAGAAATTTCTCAACGTCAGGTATCTATCTTAATTAGTTGTCGACGAAGAAGTATCGGGTTCTCTCGTGAGAACGATTGATCGAACTTCACCTATTTGATTTATAAATTATCGTCTCTCTTATATTTGCAGACATATTAATTAATCCACGAATTTCGATCCGCGTCGCGGCAATTTCCACTCTTCCCTGGCTCGACTTTTCTCTTTCCCCGACGTCTGGCGCGGTTTATCGTACCCCCAGGTTCGCGTGCCTGGTCGTATCGGTTGTAAAATATATAAAGCTGGACACGTCCGGTACCAGGGCCATGAGCCACAACGACTGGGAACTTAGCACGCAATATGGCACACGTACGCACAATGACCCGCGGGGTAACACGCACACCGCGTATCCACCAACCGATATTGCGGCTCGAGCCGGCTTGGGAACGAGCTATGAAACGCTCCAAAGACCGCTGAATAGGCGAACTTTACAGCACGCATCGTCTGCTCGAAAAATCTCTGATATTCTCGGGAAAACTCTGAAAAACACGTACTCGCTACCGAAGGGTTGAGAATTCATCTGCAAACGATACTAACCGAATAGAACTCGAAGACTCGAAACACAGGTTTGAAATACAGGCTAATATACAGCAGGATTTAAAAAGTACGAGATAAACAGAAATCGTGGAAATTAGACTGTAGACACGGTTGAAAAATTGTACGATAGATCAGTTCGGTCAACTCTTCGGGGCACGCGATTTAAAACAGAAATAGAACCGATAAGAATTGAGATACAGAATTCGGATTTAGGCGAAAGTATGTCTTATCTTCCAAACAGATATCTTCTTGCATTTATGCAAATTTTCGTACATTTCCCCACATTTTCACTTACTATAAATGCATAAACATCCTCAGCCTATTAATAGCGCAGCAATGCCACCTAATATCAGAGTTGCAGAGAGGTCTGCCCATTCATTTGCGAAAATAGACAACGAAGGAACGATCAGCCAACGAGTGGAACGTTGACAAGGTGTCTGGCGTGCCGTTACTCTCTGAAAAAAAGTAGTCCACGGGTCGGTAGCCATTGTGCCGTGCAGAAAAATGCGATGGGAAACGCGGATAAGCGTGTTATAACAGGGATACGGTCCTGTCGACGGTCTTATACGCGACGCATATATCGCGTATGTGGATCGACAAAAGGGAAGACGCGGTTCTTGGCCAGACAAAAGCGTCTAGACGACCAGCGGAATTAAAGCCACAGCCGAGGCTCCGGTTCGAGCTCTCGCTGCGCGCGGAGGAAAAGGTACAGCGAACTCGAAACAATTCGTCGGCGCGAGGAACCATATTCCCGCTCCTCCCTGCGTGCAACCGGGAGCTGCATCACGTGCTGCGCAGGGTAGATGCGCGTCGGTACTCATCGCGATGGATCGAACACAAAGGGACGTCCTAACTGAATCTCCATCGAAACTTAACGAGCGAACCACAATTGAAATTTTCGCAGCTTCTTTCTCTGGACCTCTTTCTGTTTAATCGATCTGGTCTCGTTTTTGTTTTGGCGAATCGAGTTAAATAGGAGAGTAAGTGCGAGGATTGCACGTTGATTATAGCGAATTCCAGGGGGCAGACAGTGCATATCGATCGCGTACAACGGTATGTAAATCGAGTTTGGTTTATATAATCGTCCACGGACTTTCCATGAATTTTTATTGCTCCTGTAACTTGCTAATTATGTAGTCACGTTTCGTGGAGGTCCATGGACGTGCTGATAACCCATTGATTTTAATATCACTGTACATCGGCAGCATATTTTGTCGCGATTACTAACATCCAAGCAAATATTCTCGTTACGACAGCGCAATGCTATCATTCTCCGTACCTTATCGCCATGAAAAAATTATTTTCGCTATCATAAAACTATCCTTAACAAATACTAACGATCTCCCTCGCATTCATCATACCCTCCCCCTGGAATAAATTGTCAAACGTTGCTTCTTTGCAAGTTCATCGAAAAACTACCCCTAAAACCTTCCCACTGTTCGCGTCGATACTTAGAAAGTACTCCAGGCGAAGATGCTCGCTTAAATTACGCTCCTACGTACTACACTTGGTGTATCGAGTCAATCGTTCCCGACAATCGCGGAACATCGAATCGTTCGGGAATATGGTTTTCGTTGGAACTGGCCGCGCGTGTTGGCGCGAGTTCGTCGACCCTGGCACACGTGTAGTCGGATCGCAATCGATGTCCCACCACCTCGGCGACGCTTGAGAGGGACTCCATTAGCAAAGGTTATCAGGTCGACCTCGAATCGTATCGATTGGCTCGCTTTAAAACGTCCTCCGCCCCGGCCCTAGCGTCAGCAACAGGCGTCCTTCTTTTTCGGCGACGCTGCGCGACACGCATCACCTCTTGCCACCCCTTTGGGAGACGGCGTCGAATCGAGACCGACGGTCGTTCCATGGCGAGGGGACGTTGACCGGGGCGACGTTCATCGACGACCCGGGGACAACGATTTCGGTGGTCGATCGCTCCTGCCAGGGGAGAATCATTCGGGAGTCGGTATTATCTTTTTCCAGGGGTTGGAGGACCCTGTGCCATAGGGTTTTTCTTTGTATCGTGTATTTTTGGGGCGAATCTTGACTCGTATTTTTCATTCGAGCCGTTCACTGCATAAATCGATCGACTCCACTTTTATGAAAAATCTTGAATCTTAAAAATAAAACTTTAGAATATCATTGAAGCCTGAAAGATTCGCAAGAAAAATAAATAAATAAAATGTATCATTTAGCACCGCGTAAAGTATAAGAATTCTTCGATTGGTCGCCGCAAGTTCGTTAGATGGATAAGAATTCAGTCGCGTCTCCGCGTCCTGGTAATTAAAAATTCCGAGCTCGACGAGGCTGGAATTTCGTCAAACTGGAGCACCTCCGCGCGCAGTCCTCGTCGCGGTTTTCGCCTCGAGGACTCAAAATTCTCCAGCGGGGGAAAAAGACAGGAACGGGGCGATGCCGCGGGTATTCGTCGCCGGCGTTTCCGCTGTCGGAGTTTTTCTCTCCCCCGTCGTCGCTCTCCTCCACTTGTTAGGTTGACGACGCAGAGTTTATTTAAGATCTTGCTGCGTGGTCTAACGGTTCGCGGAGCTCGAAAGCAGATTTTCGCGGACGAGTTTGCGGAAGCAGCGAACCGGGTCTCGGTTGAAAGTCGCGAGAGCGCCGCGACGCCTTATTAAAAAGTTTAGACCGGATCGCTGGCGCCTGAATCCGCTGAAAGTTTAACGAAGGTCCGAACGTCGCGGTAGACACCGATAAAAAAGGAGGAGAAACATCAGGAGGGAAACGTCGTCGAGTTTTCCGCGTGCTACTTCGGAGAGCATCTGGTCGTTGGTCGAAAATTTTTAGGACCTCGAAGTTTCTGGGAAATTCATCTCGCGGAAATTCTTGGTTTTGCCGGTGGCGGAAGTCGTGGAAATTTTCAGCTGAAGCAGAAGTAGATTAAACGCTGTACGCGAATATTTTTACGGCGGAGGTTCCGGAATTATTTGCGATTTTAGTGAAATTATCGTCAGGTGTGGGATTAAGAGATCAGGGATCGAGCCAAGAGATCTTCGATAACTCTCACCTGTCTATTAATCTCTTGATAAAACTTAGGTTGTCAGAATGAGGTAGCTCAGTTGGTTTCTGAGTTTGGTAGCTCAGGTGGTGAAATCTTCCTGAGGTAAACTCAAACTATATTAAAACGCAAAGCTCGGGAAATGATAAAAATTACGAAACTCGATAACAAACATACCACCACACCTTAATAATAATTCAGTTCACAAAATTAATACGAAACCGTCTACCACGCGTTTCTCAGGTTTTTCTGTCGTTCCGTCCCACCTCCACTCAGTTCTACTCGAGCTGGTGTTCGTGCTGTTCTATCTTCATCTCTTGTATCTCGCCTGTTTTCTTTCGAATCTCGCGCTCTCGTAGTCTGCGAAAAAGGAAGTATTAACCCCCGTGTCGTAAAACCGCGGCATCCGGACCGTAAATCTCGCCAGCGAAGCCCGGAGTCTTGGCTCGATCCGTGACCTAACTAGTCCGAGATTATCCGCGGGAAAGAAGGATTCATTCGGACGGGGCGATTGCAGGCGTGGTTTTGCGGAACGAGCAGATCGTTCATCTAGATGAACACCGACCGTCCGGTTTCGTAAGGGCGGTAGTCGAAGCGTGCAGCCGAATCATCTAGATATCGTCCGTTCCATCCGGTTTTCCCATCCACCCTCTCACTGCGCCCGCTCACCTGTATCCTTTCCTCGCAGACGCTGTCCAAGGGCGTCCTCGAAGGATATCGGGTCACGTTTCGCGCGCATCTCTCCTTTTGTCGATCCTGAGGCCCGACCTTTTCCACGGTTTCATCCTGGAAGGCTCCTTAATTTTGGACGCTAATGACGCTAATGCCTCCAAGTCTCAGTTTATTTGACTCGTAACGAAGGGGGTCGTTCAGGAATTTTTTCGAGGCAAACCAACAGCGATATCAAAATTTTAAAAATATTGGTAGGTCACCGGAACATTCGCTATATCTAGGAAAAAGATTGGTTCGGTTACCTCTATTCGTTTAGTCTCAAGAAATTCCTGAACGGTGTCTTCTTTTATTAATTAGAAATCAGATCGCAGGGCGAAACCAGGATAGGCGATACTTGCGAATTTATTAAGCGGGAACTAGAAAGTATTTCGATCTACAATTTGTAGACATTTTTGTGCGCAACAAAAGAATCGATATTCAAAAAATCTACCGTGGCCGAAGTTTAGCACGGATTAACAGAGATTTAGGGACACGAATACGGGGGTAGCCGAGTGGCGGGGTTGCGACGATTTTCGAGGGGTTGCGACTTGTTTGCGCGATCGATCGTACCTGGAGTCTGGGTCTGGGTCGTGTGGGTGTTCCTTCTGTGTTGTTGCTCCCGCCAGTCACCGTCTGGCTTTTATTTCCCGACGTTTTCGCGATACTCTGTGTTCGCATTTAAGGGGATTGGCGCTCCTTTTATTCGGGGGGTCTGCTATCGTACCCAAGAAAATAAACTGTCCTTCCTCTCAGACAGAAGATGGAATTCGTATAACGAACACCTCCATTTGGAACTCGATGAAACGCGAGCCAGGGTAACAAAGTCAGGTTGTTGCCAAGCGATAATCCGCGGTAATTGTTGCTTTACGAGCAATTTTTGTCGTCGTTGCTGGAGAGGAATGCAAACACGCGACCCCGCGCGGACGTTCGTCAGCGACGATGCAATTTCGAGCTAAAAGGGCTGACGGCTGACTCGAAATATCTTGGTCCTTTTCTCGGCCTGACAACTTGTCCACGGACACGGGCCGGAGTCTTGCGTTAACGTTGGTACCGTGCAACCGAAAATTCGCATGTTCTCTTTCCTGGCCTCGAAAGCATCCGTTCGATCGAACCTGAATTTTAAGAAGCGTTAAGTAATTTAACGACATTAGCACGAGTTGAGATTAAATATATTGATATCAAAATTAAACACACTTGGATTCACTGTATGCAAAATTACATTTAGAATAATGTACAGCGTTACGTTACTTAGTAACCCGAAACACCCCGGTCCAATTTTCGTTATTGGAAAATTGCCGGAGGTTCGGGGGTGCGAAGCTTCAATACCGTACGCAAACAATCGGCTGCAGAAGTGTACGAACCAGCAGACACCACGCGAATAACGTTTTCGCGGGAATCGATATCGTTTTATGTGCTCGTATTTGCGAAACTGAAACATCGTGTCTGGCTAATTTCAGGGGAAAAAATTAAATTAAAAAAAACAGAAGAGAAAGATTACGAGAAGAAATGAATTAATCAGCGTAAGTGATCTACCGATAAAAAATGGGCAATTCGAAAAGAATGCTAAATTAATGCCGGAACGGTGGACAGTCGTAAAGGAAGAAAAAGGGCGAAATTGGGTGTTACCGCGTGGCTGGGTGAATTAGCGAAATTGGCCACTGTTTCTCACCGTGAAACGGGCGCTGTTTCCTCGCGAACGTTGGCGTCGCGGCATCGATCGTCGGAATTAGCATCGGTGTAAGTGGCTGGCGTATTTACACGAATAAGCTCCGGCTTAACTTTCGTCTAACTAGTTTAAACTTAACGTGGAGAAACTGCGGTTTGAGTAGAACTGCTGGGCATGCACTCCGCCGCGTCTTCCGCGGGGGTGGCGAAGGGGGGGAGGACTTCTCTAACAGTTACGCGATAATAGAGCGGTAAGCGAGTCGGAGAAGAGAAAGTAAGATTATACGAATGCCTTCCGAGGAGGGAGGAGAGAACAACCACCCGGTGATGCTTAATAATATAGCGAGCCCATTCGCCGGCGTAATAAGTTCGGATTATCCTAATCCATCGTCCTCGTTGCATCTCTATACAGGGTAAATAGAAATTGTTCTCTGCTTGTCAGAAGTATTCTTCTTCGTAAGACCTTAATTTTGCAATATTCGAAAAATAAATCAGCAAACTTCGATTCATCTAAAAAAAAAAAAAGAAAGTAACCCCGAAGACTTGCCTTTGACATAGCCTAGACAAATCAACATGGAGTCTTCGGGAGTTGACGAACCCTCAAAACCCCGATCCTCCCCAAAATACCATCCGTTACAAATTTCCCTGGCGATGTATACGGAACCGACTGCACGGCTTTCTTTCTTCCGAACCAAGAAACTGTATTCGATTCTTCCTGGAGAAGCAGCCCGTTACATTTGCCGTAAAAGCTCACGGTGTTCCGCGAAACAAGGAGTCCCTGCACCGCGAACGGGAGTCGTTAAGGGAAGGGCAGCCGACAGGAGAACCTTCCGATGCCTGTAAATCAAACTAACGAGCCGTAATCGATCGCGTGTACCTCGACCATGCGGGTTCGAGCGCGCGTCCGTCGAGTCAATTATAAATTATCGCCTACTATGCATAATCGACGGTATTAATTACGGGGGGACCCGGTTTGTCCTTAGCCACTCGTTCGCCTGAGATTTATCGGCGCCAGGGTGGAGGCAGGGAGCCTGCTTCCTTTGAAATCTGTCGATCATGTTCCATCGCGTTTACGTGGATCGATCGAGACATCGTAAAGCCCCATTTGCACCTGCGAACGCACGCGTCAGAGAGTGAACCGTGACGTGAAGACCTAACGGAGGCTGTAATGCAAAGGTGAAGCCCCGTTTGCATTTAATAGAAAATGTACAGCCCCATTTGCACCTAGCCGAATGTCTGAAGCCTCGTTTACGTTTGGACTAGCCTCTCTTATAGAACTTCCACCTTCTCCTTCTCTATTAAAATTCGAGTAGTTTTTTCACAATATTGCGTTGCCTCGTTTCCCTCAAGTGCGAACGTGGCTTAAGTCGATGCAGTACGTGCAAGACTCGTTCAGGGCGATTAAACAATTTCACGCAGCCATAATTCCCCGAGCGGTCCCAGCGTTTCCTTGTTCGCGAGTGGACTTGCCTTTTCCAGCGACCGTAGGAGCGATTCTCATGAGAACTCAATCGGGACCCCGTTCCTGTGGCGCCAACGACTTTCAAACGCTTCCATTTACCGATCCCTCTATACTTCCCTCGAACAGAATCCGCGAGCTCTCTGTCACGCGTGATTCACGGGATGGGGATGGCTCGTCAACAACGGGAACGCCACGAAGAATTCTCGGACGCGTTCGTTTCAGCGTGATTTATCGCGGTCGCAGCGTCTATAATGTTCCTCGTATCGCGGTGTAAATTTTTAGTCGAGCCATCAGCCGTGACACATTTATTTTCATACTTTAAACGCGAAATACGGCGGACAAGGTGCCGCGTTTGGAAGCTTTTTGCCCTCTGCGATTGATTAATTCACGGTGAATTTCCACAGAACTTTCCACCCCTATCCGAATAAAAATACGATGGTCATTCGGCCGGCTCGATTACAAAATACTGGATGCAACGATTCTGTGTGCTTTTGGTCGTGACTTCTTCGATTTTAAACAATTTTTTCAAACAATGTAATCCGAACAAAATTAAAGACCGCATTTTGTCGCGTCATATTGAATCCACCATTTTGAATTTCTGAATTTTTAGTTCAGATTTGGAATCAGCGACCCGAAAAACCCCTGGATACCAAGTTTCATGCAAATCGTTCGAAAGAAACTCTAGATATTCAAGGGAAACTCCATAAGGGTGATTATTGTCAATTTCTCAGCCTGAACATTCTAACCCTCGTCCATTGATCTTGAGAGTCGAAACCAAAGGATCTGCCGTCCATTCACCAGTCTTCAGTCCGAAAATCGAACCCCCTTCAGACCCCGATCCCTTTGAAAGAAGACTTCGGAAGTTTCTTTCGCGATACTGCAGAGTAATTTTCCGAAGGGTATCATGCGTATCCCTTCCCCTCGTGCGCTCATATATCAACGTCGCATCGTCGAATCGCAAACGAAACGAATATCCGTAGATGATTGCGCTTTCAATCACCTCTTTTCATCTCTGTAACAATGGTAAACTACCGAAGACGAAGATGAAGACGCACGTCATCCGAGGGAACAGACACGCGAGGTTCCTTGAACTTTCCACCGCCTGACGCTGTCCTTCCAAGATACCGGCTATTGCTATTCAATTTCCGGTTCCTCGCCGGGTCCCCGACGTATCTGCGATATATACGAGGCGCACGATATCGCGTTGATAGTACTACGTACACGGTGTGCTTCCTGTAACGCGAGCATCTCGATAAAAGACCTTTCGTTTCTTTGGAAGATACATCGAGGAAGGGGTTCGATTCGAAGGGGCAAATATACAATATATACAATATATAATATATATCTTATATTCCGATAAGAGGACGCTTTCGTCAGGGTCGTATCTCGCGACGATTCAGGGGATCCTTCGGTATTTTTCCAAGAATGGGAAACGTGTTTTTGTTAACGCAGCGATGAGCAACGTCGTTAATTAATATTCACCGCTCGGCGATCGGCGAGCGTCTCTAACACGGCGGATTATAAATTATCAGGACGTGCGAGCAACGGGGCGCGAACAGCTACCCCGATAAATGCGCGCTTTCGTTTCTATGGGTGATCGCTAATGGGGACGGTTTAATCGATCGTGAATAAGTTATCTGTCGTTCTTTATTGATCGATTTTATTTAAAGAGTTGGGGAGTCGAGCCTTATTTGTTCGTTAAATTCGTAACGTAGGAATGACGATCGGATAACTAACAATAAATGAAAGATTTCTATGGATGATCGCTAATGGAATGGCTCGGTTTGTTAGCGAATAAATTACCGATCGTCCTCTTGCGGGATACCGGTGCAGTTGGAAAACCGGATCGATTTCAGGACTTTATTACGCGGCGGTTATCGTCGCCTCTAATTGCTCTCATAATTAATCCGTTGCATTTTTACGCCCAGGCCCGCCCTGGAGGATCGGTAATTAAATTGATAGCGCGTCGTTGATCTTATCTGAGGCGTATAATGTCGCGGCTCGGTGACGAGGGGCAGGTATTTGTTCAACGAGAAAGAAAGGCGACGCCAGGGGACACTGGCTGACTTCGTTTAGAATAGAATGCGTAAAATTAGTGAGGGGGTAGACTGAGTAGAACGAATGGAGCTGTGAGAGCCTCGGTGGAGTTAGTAGAATGGGTTAGGTAGGTCGAGTTAGTGCTAGTAATAGATCGAAAGTAGAGCGAGTAGAGTCAGAAGAGATGGAGTAGAGATTAGTGAGTAGAATAACAATACATTGAGCAGTCAGAGTGAGTAAACTTAGGCATTGAGTAGGGAGGGTAGAACGAATAGAGCAATTAAATGGAGTAAATTCAGCGCACCACGTAGAGTTAGCGAACTTTGGTATCGAGTAGAACGAGTAGCAGTGATTAATTAGCAGACCAATTAGCAGACCGAGGTCAATAACGTTGAGCTGAGATGGCACAGAGGAAAGTCAATAAACTGAACGAAGTCCGTAACTTTAATTAGGTTTGTTAAATTAACATCAGTGAACTCGATGTTCGACTCGGTAAAGCATTCCGTGAGAACTTTCGCGCGCGTCCTCGATTTTCACTTTGCTTTTTAGGAAAAGGTCCAAACACACGAGGCGCGTGAAGAGTTCGGTAAACAACTTTGCAAGAATCGCGTTATCGATGAATCAGCAAGCGTTTCGCTAGCACTCCCGATTGCATAAGCGGCTCAAGGCTCCCAGACGCACAAAAGTGGTAAAAATACCCGCAACAACTACGGGATAACAGTTAGTCAAACACTGGCTGATTGCAGAACGACGTCAACGAAACTTGTAGAACCATTCTGCGCCTCAGACTTAACAAAAACATCTCGGAGCGGAACGGGGATCAGCAAATCCCTTGTTCCATCTCTTGGCTTGAACTTGAACGTTTCGCTCAAGTATAATGGACGCGTCTTTACATGCGGATCTCCGAAATTAAGCGTACTCTATTCAAAACGTGCTTTTAGAATGTTTAGAGATCCATTAAGGGGCACGAAGTCGACGATTCTCTAAGTGGGAAAATTGTCTATGACATTATAATGGGAACAAACATTCGTATAGGCATATCAATCAAAATTAGAATATACACTTTTAGATTGTCGGCTCCGTAAGTGTCACCGTCCGCCAAAAATTTCTCAATCGATTAAAGATTGTTCCGGAAAAAAATAATCGCATCGTTTCCAGCATCGCGAAACCTCGATTAGCGAGGTTACCTGTACGGGATTGGCCGAACCGGTCGAAACTCCTGCGACGAACGGCCTCCCACCATTTCGCGGCAATGCGGAAGCCGTAACCTCGCCGTCAAGGTCACTGGTGCACCTCAAGGTCAGGAGCTTTTTGCTCGTGCGCCAATCCGTCTCGATCCTTGCCAATTTCCGCGCTGCGACACGCCCCTCCTACTCCGACTGCGTCAGCCTATCAGCTTTCCTCGTCCCTTCGCGTCCCTTTCTCCAAAAGATCTGCCGCTTTGGGGCCGAAAATTAGGGACAAATTAACATTTTCTTTTCTGCCAACGAATCAGAAGGAAAAATAAAGATGCGATGCAGTTGGAAATCTTTATTTCGGGGATTCTGGGCGTTTGGGTTTTTTTTTAATTTAGATTACTGTTTCTAGACTTGATTAAGAGACACTTGGCCTGCTTTCTCTCGGAACAGCTACAGAGTGTATTTAAAAATGCGTGGCAATTCGGAAATTTTTATTTCGAGTTTGTTGAGGATTTAGGGGTGTTCTGTGTCTTTATTTTCACAATGTATATTAACGTTTTTAGAATTACTTAAGATGAAGAATTGTTATTTTTTTCTCTCGTTTCTGCTATCTTTTTAATCTCATCGGTTCGATTTCTGAAAAAATTCTCTTTTTTTTTGAGCGGTTTGAGGTGCCTCGAGGGGTTCCAAGGTGAAGGAAAACTGGGAAAAGTCCGCGGAATGCGACGTGCGCGCGCTAAGCAAGGCTGTTCGAGCGGTGACGTCACTTGTTTCCGCGTAATTAGTTCTTGGCTGGTTCTTGTAATTGCATTCGCTGCGCGCCGTTATCGGGCGAACGCAGCTGAATGATAGTCGCGGTCGCAGCTGCAGCCTGCAGGTGATCCTGTCGCAGCTGTCACCGAACAACGGAGAAATACTGTTGCAAGTATTGCAGAGGATACGATCAGCTTTGGGAGAAAACAGGCGAACGATATAAATTTCAGAACGCCGGGAATCTCGTTACGACGCTTGTCGGTTGGTTTCGTTGCTGGTGTCTTGGGTATCGAATCTTAACATAGAAGGGGGAGCATCAGTTCGAGGGTGTTCAGTTGTTTAGTAGGGAATTGAACATTGTCGATCGTTCTGTTTTTATAGTCTTCGGTTCCAGAATTTAGTAGAATAGGTAGAAATAACTATATGGAATACAATTATTTACAGAGCGGTCATCTTCTTGTAGGATTTCTTCCTATCAACTAAATTAAAATATTTGGTACCCCTTCGATAGCAAATGGATAGTTTATTATTTAAAATTCATTGAACGTCAATTTCGGCGTGTTCAAGTAAAGACTTTGATCTTTAAACTGGTTTTTGGTATTCTCTTATTGTTGGTAAAATAGTTTAAGTGGTACGTTCGTCTTTCTCGTGTTCGTCTCGTGTTCATTTTCTAACTGAAAAGCACGAACCATCTAGCACTTCGGTCCAGGTGCGTTTAAACGATAGAAGATTGCATATGAAACAGCGATAGACGTCATACGGTTTTAACTAGCAAAACTATGTTTATGTATGCTAACACCGAGCCAAAAGTTCGCATAGCTAAATACCCAGACTCGTGAAATAACCTAATACCTTGGTGCGGTATTTGCGCACCAAGTTCGAAATAGCGTTAGGCTTCTAGGAAAGCGTCTTTAAATCTAGCCCACTCTAATTTGTTATTTCAACTCTTCGAAGCGAACTTCGATTGTGGTCAGAATTTACATTAAAAGAATATCTTTTAAACCGAATAATTATTACAAATCCTGGAATTAGAGCGTGTATCATCGTTTCTCGTTACAAGACCAAACCATAAATCGTCGCGGGTGACGATGATCATAAGTTTCAGTCACGTTGGTTCTTTCATGGTTCTTTTTAGCTTTCTTTCGTCTGGTCGCGTGTAGACAGTGACTGGCATGCGTGCGAGAGATCGATAACTTTTTCCCCTCCTCCGGCACCCCTTCTCGCCAGCCAAACACGTGCCAGTTTCCAAAGATGGGCAAAATCTCATCCAAATAATGCATCACGAACAAGAATAATCGAGAATTCGAAATGATAAACGATGTGAGTACAAAAAAAAAAAAAAAAATTAAGTAGAGAAGAATATGTATATAAAATTGACGATTATTTATTGAAACATACATGTTACTAGAATCGACACTTTTAGTTTTCCAATCAAAACTTCGAATTATAGAGTATAGAAACAGTTCTGAAATTCCATTTACATTTTTGTCCGCCAAAAGATAATAATTCGTAACTAACCATCGATCGCTACTTGGATCCTTCGATTTTATAAATTTCTAATTTTTATTTAACGCCACATTTTTCCCTTCGTTATACGAAATTCTCATCCAGATGAGAATTCCCTCCCACCTCCTAGAATAATCTTCGACAGACACGAGATTTAGCAGGGTATTAAATAAATCTCGCGGAACGCCGCGGTTTAAACGTCCGTCCGCGTTATTCTTCAGCGCCTGGGATTAGTCTGCGAGCTTTGGAGGAAACAAAGACGGCAGGAATGACGAAAGAAACGCTCGAGGTCACTTCCCCGGCTGTTAATTACGTCAGACACGACTCGACGTTTTCGCTGCTTCGCGTTGGCTTGCATCTGCATTTTGGGGGAGGGGGGCAAAGAACGGCTGCGTTTCCTGTTTGAAAAGCAACGCTGGGCGGGACGAAGAGACGTTTAGTGGTAGGGAGGAGTCGCGTGGTGGGGGCTGGACGCACTGTGACCTTGAGCAGCCAGCATTTCCTGTCTACGGGAGGGAGGGCTTGGCATTACTTATGGAAGGCGCTAGACTGACCTAAAATAAGAAAAATTCCAGTCAGTAATTTAATTACAAATTAATTTACTTGATCCTCGAAGTAAGGAGAATTTATTCATTGAAAATTTTAGGTTTATTGCTCTCAGGGAATTGTTTAAAATTCATTAAAATGTATAACGCATCTGAAGTCGACCTATCGATAAATTCTATTAATTGAATATTTTATTATGCATATACATGGAAGTAGTTATCAGTGATTTCAATTAAGTATAAATTGAATTAATCCATAAAGAACAAACCTATATGAATTCCTCTCACCCCATGAAATAACCATTATTCGACTCGAAATACTTCGAGGAGTGTGACCAATGCATACAGAGACCGTTACAAAAATCAAAATATGGAGAATAAAAACATCTTGACAATTTATTTCTGTCCACCCCCAAGTGTGGCTACACGTTTAAATCGCCTGGAATTAATCGGGCGACATTGATTCCGCGATCATTACGTCGCATCGTTGTACTCGGTGTTCCGTAATGCTCGCGCGGTAATATATAGATAAGGCGTCCCGACGCCGCGTCGCCCGCTGGCTATGACGCGCGTAAGTCATCGCTATGCGAATTAATATCGCGCGGACCGTTTAATTAAACGCTGATTAAGCCGAGCCGGCCGCGATAACGTTCCACCCGTCCACCCTAGGCCGGAACGGAGCTCGTTTCGGTATCCATTTTGTTGTCGACACGGCGTATCGTGCTTTCTGCGCGATGGGAGTCGAATCAGGGTCGCATGGATTATTTAATTGAATGCTGGTTAAGGTTAATAAGGTAATAGAGTTTGCTCGTTCGAACCGTGGTATGAGAACCTTTGCTCGCTCGTCCTCGCGGCTGATGCGGTGCAAATGAAATTTAATCTGTTTTACCGACAATTTTTTGCTGTGCCGCAACACGGAGAAATTTATTATTTTATTAGGTGATGAGTTTACATTGTTTCCAGAGTGGAGGAATATTTTTAGTTTCCTCTTAGGTTGATTTTTACTAAAAATGATGGCAGTGTTTTAATCTTAACAGACGAATACGTGAGTTATAATGAGTTACAATGATCGTAGCGTTGAAAATGTGATTTCTTTGTTCCTTTCACTGCGGGAGAGGAACAGAAAACCAAAACATTCGTGATGTCTGAGAAATTTTATTCGACCAGATGATGACGCGTTATTTTCTGATATCGTCTGGGAGGGTGTCCAGGCTCGATTTAATTTTACATCCGAGTGGCTCGGAATTAAAGTGAGCGCAAACGGGATTCGATGGGATTTTCTACTTTGAATGAGCGATAAACAAGCCGCACAGAAAGGGACCATTGTCCGGCGCAGAAACGGGTAATGGGCATTGTTCTGTATTAAACCGGGAGTTAAAACGATCCTTATAAATAGCTCGGATTCAATTTTAAACTTTATATCGATACAGTATCGCGAGGCCTTGTCAAGAACACGCCTCTCTCCGTGGGACTTATGGCTTTCGACGAACTCTTCCGTGATGCTGGATAGAAAGCTGTAAGACTCGAGTTTATCGGAGGACCTCGTAGATCGTTGCAGTATTTTCAATTTTACCAATTCTCAAACGAAACTCACAGAATCGGTATGTGAAAGTATAAGACTTGAGACGTGTATAATGATTTCTTAACAGAACTCATAGAGTTCCTATGGAGCTTAATAATTTATTTCTTCTACGAATTTCCAAAGAACGAATCTAACATAAATAAGACGCATTCTTTGAACCTTAAAAATTGCTAAAAACAATCAACCAACCCCTTTCGCTGAGTTGTTAAAAAATCCACCGATCTCAATGAAGGAAAAGACACCAGCAACAAAAACATGATATTACTTAAAGATTAATCATTTGCACCTACTACAAATTTACGATAAACGAATCAAACATAAATTAGGCACATTCTTCGAACCTTAAAGATCGCTAAAAAATATCAACCGTACTCTTCTCCTCGCTCGTTAAAAAAAGCCACCGACCTCGAATCGCGGGAAGGCTTTATCAGAAGCGAAAAAGCGGGAGGGGAAGGTGGAAAACCGCGCGGGGGCGTGGGGGGAAAGGATCGTAACTTTGCAGAAAATTGTGGCAGCGCAGGTAAATCGCGCGTTCTTTATTTGCTTCGTTCCGCCGCGAGCGTTTTTTCCTCCCAACCCTCCCGGACGTCACGGGTGAATTTATGCGCGCACGGCGTTGTTGATAACAATGTTGCAGTATAATACGCGAACTCGAGGACTACAGGTCACCTGGCTCCTGACACGGAGAGCGCGTACACGCACGCACGACGTCATCGATCCAACTCGAATTTAGCTCGATTAAATTACCCCCGACCGAGTTGCTAATCACCGTCCTATCGAATTAGCTTGGCTGGAAAGGAAATGGATCGCAAACGAAGGAAACTAAAGACTTACTTGTTGCTTCGATTCTAGATCCTAGAGTACGTTAGGTACGGTTTTGTCGTGGAGGGAGGGAGAATGTTTCGAGAGTGTCTGCGATCGATTTTGTAGGAAAATGTTTAGGGATTTATGATGAATTTTTAGTAGGTCATTCTTCCTTAACTGTTGGTACTTGCTCATAATTTTAATATTAAATCAGTGTGAGCTAGTTGACTAGAGAGTGCTGCGGTTGGTCAGAGTTTGAAAGAAACCACCCTCGTTTAGCGTAGTTTAGCTTCTCCGGAGAGAGACGCGCCCAAATTCGGAGGCGTCAATTATCTTATCGGTCCAAAGGCAGAGGGGAGCAGTCACAGGTCCATCGCGGCGGACAGACATTACGCTCGATTCACTAAAGCGGACTCACGAAGCAAGAAAGGTACGACGACCTTCGAAAAGGGTCAACGCACTCCGCCTGCCAAGCATAACGGAAGCGAAGCCACGGATTTCGAGTAGAACGACCCTGAATGCGCGCACGCGACATGCACCGCGGACTTGCCGCGACTAATTTCTCGCGACTATCGCTTCCTGTTACGGAACTTAGCCTAGTTACCCTCTAGCTTTTCATAGCTAAGCTCAGTACCATCTAAGCTCCCGTATCTAAGCCTAGGTGCTTTCTAGCTTTCCATAGTTGAGCTCAGTACCATCTAAGCTCCCGTATCTGAGCCTAGGTGCCTTCTAGCTTTCCGTAGTTGAGCTCAGTACCATCTAAGCTCCCGTATCTGAGCATAGGTACCTTCTAGCTCTCCATAGTTGAGCTCAGTACCATATGGGCCTCCGTATCTGAGCCTAGTTACCCTCTGGCTTTCCGTAGCTGAGCGTAGGTGTCCCCTAGCCCCCGTAGCTTCTATTACCTAAACCATGAAGGTTTCACTAAGCTCAGTGTCCCTACTAAGCACCCCAATAGAAAAAATACAATACGATGCAATGGTTCGCAAGATAATAGAAAAAAAGAATAGTGGAAATTACTTTATCGCCCTTTCCGGACGTCGTCGGTGGGAAGGGTGGGTCCAAGGGTGGTCGCGAACGAGATTGACTGGCGAATGAAAACGAGGGATTGGAATCGTCGGTTTGCGGTATAACCGGCTGACAATGAAATCGAACCACCGTAAACGGACTAATTGCAGGCACAATAATTATTCCGCGGACGAGGCCCCGCTCGAGGGAGGGTGGCCGTGTCGTCTGGTCGCGTTCACGGATTACGAATCGATATGGGAGGGCTGGCTTCCGTTATTAACCCGCGCGGGCAGAGCCTGGCGCGTGCACGGATCGACGGATAACGTCGAAATTTATGGTCGCGCGTGCACACCCGCCGCAGACTCTTCGGGGACCGTCGCGAATAGGGTAGAAGAGCGGCATCGGTCTCGATCAGCCGACGAATCGGACGATTCGAAATTTCGGAACGTTGCGCCGGGATCAACGGTGGCCACCAGCTTGCCAGAGATTGAAATTCAGTGAACAACGTCGAGGGGAGAGGGGGTTCGTTGAAGTTTATTTTTGCTCCCTGCTCCGAAATCACAGCAGTTTCTTTGGTTCTTGCATCGGTTTTAGATGGTGGTATCGTTCTATTCGCCCTGTAGCAGGAGCGAATGGTAAGGTTAGAATGGAATTTGTTAATGAAAGTTGAGATTTTTTCAAGTATAACTGCTTATACAACGTCAGACTGGTTTAACATTGGCGTTGAATTTCCACGTAGGATGAGGTTGGAAAGAGAACGTGAGAGAGTGCCTTGCATTATCTTCCAAATATCTGGAAAGAATTAATAAAATTTTACCACCGTATCTAAAAAGTTACACTTCTAACGCGTAGTATCTTTTTAAGGGTATTATAGGTGGTGCATCGCTGAGGTTTTCACGATGAAAATGAGTTCAAACACGGCCTCGTTCGGAGTGGTTTTAATTTTACGCGATTCATAGTTACTTTGGAAATGATTCGAATGACGATTGATCGAAGTTGTCCGAATGGGGTCGTGTTTGGACTCGTTTTCATCGGGAAAATCTCTCCATTTATAATGCTTCTATGGAGATACAACGACAAATTGAATAGAATAATAAATAGCAAACAAGATACGATAACGAATAATCTCATCGAGATTGCATAGAACCTCGTCACATTTAACGCAGAGTACAGGAATAATAAATTTCAGCTCGCTTTATTATGAATCTCGTTACAGGATAAACATATCCGATGAAAATTTAATTCTAATTGTTACCAAAAAGGAGAACAAGAGGTTCTACTAAAATATTGAATTATAGCTGCCGCGGTAGGAATTTTATTTAGCTCGCGAAGATTCAAATAATTACAAGAAAGGGAAATAATAGAGTTGCTTTACTGGGATATTAAATTTAATCTCTCGCTGTACGAATTTTGTTTGATCGATGATGAACCAGTTTTGCGAAGAATTCGAATAATTACAAGCGAGAGAAATAATGGGTACTCTACAGAAATATCAAATTCGAGCTCTCGTTGGACGAATTTTATTTTATCAACTACAAACGTACTCGTATAGATTCGGATAATCACAAGGGAGAAGAACAACAGCTTTCGAATCAATTGTAATTATTTGTACTTCAGGTTAATTAAAGCCTCGCATCCATATTGGCTTGGCGATCGACGAATAACCATTTCTCTATGATTTTCAGGGCGGTCACGGATCCGAGGGACGGTAGGAGAGTGGCTTTGAAAAAACTGCCAAACGTCTTTCAGAGCCTCGTGAGCAGCAAACGAGTCTTCAGGGAGCTGAAAATGCTCTGCTTCTTCAAACACGAAAACGTGAGTCCACTTTTCATTAATCTATTCTAGAATAATTTTTACATTCTTTAATTATAACATATATAAGTATATTTTCATCTTGTCAGCGTGATTTCATTTCAAGCATTTCAACTCGAAATGTTTTATCAGAAATTTTCATGTCCTATTAGTGTCCCGTACAATCATTTTCAGATTTATTAACAACCCTTTGCTGTAACATGATTAGCTTCAAGTATATGTATTTTCATTCTACCAATATGAGATGCACACTTTTGTTTCCATTATTCAAACTCTAACTTTCGTTTATCTTCCAACGAAGAAGAAATCGAAATTTTTCATCAGAATTTCGCGTATCTATCGAAATCACGAGTAAAATTGAATCGATCTCGCGATGGGAAGAAGCCAGAATAAAGACGTCCGGAATGAAATTCGTGTCGTCGTCGCGACGCTGGAATTCCGCGTCGACGTCGTTGCGATACGCTTCACCGGAAATCGGTGGCGCGCGTCCCTCCCCCCCTCGGAGCCCTCGATTTTCCATAACTCGCTTATCTAGCGCAGCGGCTCCGCGCTTATCTGCGGAGAAAGGAAAATACAGCCGGTGTTTTGTTTTACGAGTGGCTGTTCCATATACAGGGTGGACCACCTACTTTCTGACACCTTAACCATCTCAGGCTTATATTTCCTCGAAATCATTTTAAGGAACGATAAAAATGTTAAAATGTTATTTTATTATCATATGCAATAATATTAACACTAAACGTACCAAGCAGAGTCAAATGACCTCTTCTAAAATCCTTGTCGTAGATTCGCAAGCAACTCCGCCGCAAATGAGTTCTCTACAGCTAAACGAAATAGAAATACAGTACCTATATTACGAGCCAGGACGGAAAGATTCGAGTCTTTTTTAATGTTAAAATTCTGTTTGTAAGTTAAGAATTTTTTTCTAAAAATCAACTTGTTTATTACGCAAGGGGTCGAATGACTCATTATGGTAGGAAGTGGTACGTGTAAAGTGACGGTACGTTTAGTGTTAATCTGTTTTAATATCAAAATGTTCATGCTAATGTAAAGTGACACATTTAGTAAGTAATCGAGTAACGCCTATGAATTAAAGTCTCATGTAAAAAAATAAATTCGAGTTTGTACATACAGCAGGGCATACTTCGGAATAAAAATATTCTTCAAACGCTTTTATCTATGTCTCTTTTCGACAGTTTTCCTATGACTGTATTTTTGTTTTCTAACCAAGTCACGATCTTTGTGTCGCAGGTCCTCTCGGCCCTGGACATCCTGCAGCCACCGCACCTGGACTTCTTCCAAGAAATGTATCCTTTTCTTTGCTAGCCAGCCAAGCAACTTCGAAAAGGTTTGTCCTTAGGATAAATTCCGCGAGTGCTGATTCTTTTACGGCGCGGCTCGAATTTCCAGGCTATTGTCTTTTTCCGCGAGGGTAACTCGGGCTCGCAAACCCCCGAGGAAACGAATTACTCGAACAGACCGCGACTTTAGAAATCTCGTTTCGCCGAGAGTGGCTTCCTTGACACAGGAAACTCGCTTCTCTTCTCGATATTATTATTTAACATTGATTTAGTTTCTACCCGAGTTAACTAACCGCTCGCGCCACGCTACGAGGTATGACTCGAAACAAAACACGGAGCTAATACAGGTACAGAGAATAAAATTACCTCGAGAATGTTTAGTCCCCGAAACTCTAGACTTTGAACTTGGGGCAAAGTTGAAACTCGCTTCGTCTCGAACCCGATAAATAGAGATAAAATTGGACAACTGTGAGGGAGGGGGTGGAGTTTAATCGGATCACGCCAAGTCAACGATCTTGGCGCGTCCACGAGGCTGGTCGGCGTTTCCGGCGCGCCTCCACTTCCTCTTTTGTTTTCCGATTCACGCGGAAGCCAGCTCACGCAATGCTCGTTGGCCGTCTCAAACGACGCGGAAACTTTTAATCGGGCCCGAGTTCGTTGCAGCCAGCAATTAAACCGTGGAAGGGAAGAGACTCGATCGAGAACCGATCCAGGACTCTATTGAACCCGTCTCTTTCTCTCCATTCACCTCCGCCCCTCGACGCGAAAAAAAAAAGGAAAAACCTCCCCGTGAACGATTGCCATTCGGTAAACCGACATTTTCCGTTTTCTCCGCCGACCTCGTTGTTCCCTTTCTATTTCTTCAGCCTTTTTATCCTCTCCCTTCTTCCTTCCGTCTCCTCTGTAGATATCACGGAACGGTAATAACCGCGATCTTTATCGAGGAAGGATTCTGGCTGGTTCGAGGGGCGCGAACCTGGCCGATGAACGCTACTACGGGGTGTCTGGTAACGAGGGGGGTGGGTTGGCGTCAAGGATTTTCGCGGGGACCTTGCTCGTAATTGAGAAGACGTTTTTTCTTGCGGTTTAGGGGATCGTGAAGGTCGTAGGGTTGAGCTGAAAGGATGGTGTTCGATAAGTGTCGCACCGTGGTACCGAGTGCGTGACGCCTTTCGAATCGAGGCAGTGAAATTTTCTAAATAGCTTGGACTATCTTCGCTAGAATACTTGAACACGCAACAGCAGTACTTCGAAAAACTTGAATCGAGTAGCTACAGTGTCCTCGTCTCTGTCCTACTCGGTCCCCTAAATTCATCTTACGGTTCGCCAAGCCATTCAACTATCATCCAAGTGTCCAAAACGAACCGGACTCCCTTCTACCCTGGACCACGCACGCACACACACACGCACGCACATGCACACACACATCCAATTTAAAGTGTCCAAAATTACACCACCACTTGCCACCATTCTTCAATCTCAGTCGCAGAGCCATTAACTATCATCCAAGTGTCCAAAACGAACCGGATTCCCTTCTATTGGAAATGGGTGGAATAAATGAGTCTTTTATTAATTTTAAAGTCTACGTTTATTCAACGGCTCGAAAGGACGCGTTAACGGTTTAAGGAACGGACGAGAATTGACACTGAAAACTCAGGCCTACGAGGAAGAGAAATTCTAGCGTATACTTAAAGAAAGAAAATTCTGCCTGCGCTCTGTTTATTGCCCTGGCCTTCGACGACAAACAGTCATGGGTTCTCAGACCTGATGGTGCCAGTCCGATACTCTAACTTACAGAGAAAGTGCCTCTCAATGCTAGATTCATTTTTGTTGAACTCAAATTATATATATATATATATAATTCAACACCTTCTACCCTGGACTACGCTTTCCTCCGATTCAAAGTGTCCAAAATTACACAACCACTCGCTACCATTTTGCAATCTCAATCGCACGGTGGATCGCCTCTGGGTGATAAATCTGTCCAGGGAAAGCTAGGGAATTTCTGACAGTCAGTCGAAGCCGGTGGCTGGAAGGTCCCGTCGACCATCCCTTCTCGAAATGAAATTAAACCCTGAAGTTCGGTCGGAGAACGGGGCGGGGACGGACACGTGTGCGAGAAGCTAACCTAATAAATCTCGGGGCACCTTTCTCACGTTACGAACGCTGGAAGATCAATAACGCCACGTTCGCGTCACGTTCCGGTGGGAAAAAGCCGGCCGCTGAATCGGGCCTTAATTTCCAACCAGAGTTCCAGTCCCCGCCGCGGTGGCTCCAGATATTTCCTGGACGTCGAGAGTCCGGACGGCCATCCGCTCGCTGAAGAGCGGGAATTTTCGGCGAATTTTGACGAGCTGATCCTTTCAACGGCGCGGAAAATGAAGTGGAATACACGGCTCGCGAAAGTATCCTCTCGAACCAGCGCTCGGCCAGCGTATTTTACGTTTTTAATTAATTTTAAAGTTGCAGTAACCAATTCTAACTAATGCGGAGAGAGAAAAAAAAATTGCGCACGGTTTATTTAGAAGAGTGGATAGGAAGGGAACGCGAGGAAATTAGCTCGAAATCTGTTGGCGTACGTTTAATTACATTTATTTGGCGGCGGATATTAATTACGTGCCTTTACGTTTGATATAAAGGAAGACACAGAAAAAAAAATGAAAGGGTATGGGTGCTCTTAATTTCCGGAAGAAGAAACCGAGGAAATATTGAACACGGTTTGTAGGAATAGGAGTTGCTTCATCCCGTGACAAATGCGTAGCTTGAAATTTTAATGAAACCTCGATGAAAAAGAGTAAAGTGTTAGAGTTACAATTTTTATATTAAATTTCTTTAATTTCCGTAGTCGGTGAATATATCACGAACACGAATTTAGTACCTTCTAGTTGATTTTTCGTTGAAGCTGGTTAAAATCTTGTAAATTCTTCGACCTTCGTGGTTTAATAACGATCGCGTAACGTACACTCCTGGAATAACGTGGCTGGTCGAGAACAAACGGCGTTCCACGTAACCGTCTAACGATCTGTACGTAACCGACACGGCTCGGGCTTACGTAAGACCTCTGGTCTGCGAGAGGGAAGTCTCAGCTTCTCGGGACACGAGAGATTTCGGTAGGTCCCTGTGTATTTGCGTCCGAAAGGGGGATCTCGTTTAAGAGAGATCTCGAGATTGAAGTACGAAACACGTAAAACTACTTTTTGGGGTTTACACTTGGTCGTTGAGTTCCTCTCGACGGGAATCCACTTCATTCGAGTCGTCGAGTGACGACATTTCGCGGGACCTTCGCGAAGAAGTATTAGAATTTTGGTAAAATGTCGGAAACGTTTCGCGACCGAGTTATATATTTGCAGAAGCGCAATCCCTTTGGCTCGGGAATGCCGAGCATCTTCGCGAAGAATTCCTAGAATTATAACAAAATTCTTTAACACGGATGCTGTCGATATATCGAGGATTTCCTTAAAGTAAGTTGGAATTTCAACAAACTTGCGAGAAACGTTCCAGAACTGAGTTACGTAGAATTCGTTCCGTAAGTAGCGTTCAAAGAAACCTTGATTTTTAATCAGCCATATTTTGACACTGTCTACTTGTTAGTAGATTTATTTATCTGGTGCGAATTGCGTAATACATAATCCCATGGTACACACGAAGGCATCTCGATATTGAAGTAAGATGCTCGTAGACGTTTCTCAGCTTTCAGTCGATAAAAAACGAAAGATAACGAATAAACGGTAGTTCCAGTTTGGTTCTACCTTCCGTAGAAGCAAACAGTGTTTCACCTTTTGTCGTCTAAATGAAAATGAACATTCTCTGCCATTTTGAAACCGTGGAAGTCTGATTTTCCAAATTAAATTTAAAAAAAGATATTAATGTATTTATTATTTGAACAATTTTGATAGCTGACGTTTATTTTTGTAATTTTTGTTCAAAAGAACATCATGCAATGGTAACATACACACAGCCAAATATGAAAACAAGCCAATTGTAAGTGTACGATACGATTTAAAAGTCCGGTATCAAATTCGAAACTTTTAGGACATTTAAGTCGATTACGAATCTATCTCTCTGTTCCTTTACTATTTGTCCCAAATTTGATCAGCACGATCTCCACTGACCCGATTGAATCCACTATCGATTTATTCATTCCAACTTCGTCCAAGTATTCCTAGTCCATGTTTTCCTGGCAGAACCCACAGTTCCCGATTGTCTTCGATTCCTTCGCGATCCGAAGGATCCTGGTCGCAACCAGGAAGAACAGTAGTCGTCCGTCGCGTCGTCTCGACGAATCGGAGGTAGGCGCCGTCCAAAGTGGCCGAATGATCGATCGATCGATCAACGAGAAACCGATAGTCGATCCTCCTTAAGTGAACGGGATCCAGCGGACCAGCCACGAGAGTTAATCTCGATGAAGGCAGCTCGATAAATCAGCTCCCTCTCCAGCCTCTTCCTCGCCCCTTCTTCGCCTCTTCCTCGCCTCTTCTTTCCTCCTTCGTTTTCCCTTTCGACTTGTCTCGTGATTGCCCCGTGATATTTTCTTACCAAATCAAGATTATCCTACTATTTTCTCGCGTTGATCTTCGAGTCATCCACGTGGACAAGGATTTTACAGAATCTTCTTCCCTGAGACATCAAGCCTCTTGTAGGTTTTCTGTTTATTGCTCTGTTCCTCTTTATTTCGAACAGCTTCGTCCCCTTTCAGTGACGTAAGATACAAAGGTTGCAAGGGTGTAAAGATGCCTCTGATTAAACCTGTATTAAACTTGCCCGTGTAGAAGTAGAATCAGCGAGCAGTGGGCGTACACGTGTTCCCCAGGTCTTCGATACACCCCAAGGATTTTCAGTTTCAATTTTCTCTAAAACGACATTTTCCATTTTCTATACAAATCTTCTATCGAAAAAATTCCAATTAGTTAAAAATAACCGATACTTGCCCAAACCTTCCGCACCCAATTTTCTCAGAATCAACGTCTTCCACCAAACAACTTTACTCTTCGTTTCCAATTCAGTTTTGCATAAGCAATCACCTCGAAGTTCGCTAGTGCCGCGCATTTTCACCCAGCTCGCATAAACTCGAACGAGGATCCCCCGCGTCTATGTAAATCATCATCAGCAATGGCGACCATCACGGACGGCGGGTGTCTCCCATCGTTTTCTTCTTTCTGGTCGCTCATCTGGCGCCCGTTCGTTCTCCTCGTCGTCCCTTCGCCTCGTCATCCTTCTCCTCGTCGACGTCCCTTGGATTATGTCGTGTACACGAGCCGTCCAGTGGTGCATGCACCGTTGCGATGCTGATGAGACACGACGCGATAGCTCGATTTACGGCTACCAGTTTCTTCTCGGTCTGGACCACCTGTTTCACGGTGCGCGCACCTGATCGATTCGGGAACCATCGCGTTACGTTTTCGCAGGCTCTTCTGTCTGCGATCGCCGTTGTCTGACTATATTTTTTCCATTTTAGTTGACTCGAGATGTTTTTCTACGCTCTCTTTCAACGTTTCGCGCAGCTTCCACGAGATTCTATTAATTTTTCCTTGTGTAAATTATTCACTGTGTAGTGTCGCGTGTATCACTGCTACTCCTGTATACTCTCGCACGATAGATTGTTATTTCAGGAGGCCTTCGTAAAATGTGATTTTTAAACTAACGCAAGCAAGAACACGAATCGTAGGGTGTAGGATTGGCCGTGTAGGAAAAGCGGTGCTGCGGATGCGAAGACCGTGGGTTCGAATTTCCGTGCTTTGCCTTATTTTTCCTAGAGACTCCTCCGAAAGTGTGTCTGGTAATATTTGCCATTTTAATAGAAATTTTTGTACTTTTCTGAAGACATTTCCTCTTCTATTTCTTGTTTCATATCTCGGAGTACTATTACTCGGGCTATTATATCACATTTTGCACCCATTCTAATTATATTATTCTTATTAATAACGTAAAAGTATGCTTCCATCTGAACGATAGATTTTTTTTCGATTATTTGATATCCTCCCGGACTCCCAATAATTTGGCGTACCTCGTCGATCCCCCGGCGATCTTTCAGGTCCACCTTTGAACCGCGAGTAAACAAAGAATCCAACGGCATCGCCGAGAGCCTCGACGCCATTAATTCTATTACCCGTCCGCGCGGCACTGTTTGCGTACGGATCGATTCTAATTCCATCTCCATGGAAAATTCACTGTCCTTCGCCATTCAGGGAACTTCGAAGTTAAACTTCGTTGAAAGCGACTGCCTAATTTCTAATTAAAGAACCCGACTAACCGCCCCGTCTCGCAGACGATACTCTAACGAGATTACCAGTTGATATAGCGGCCTGTGTGACTACGGGACTTTTAAATCTTTCACTACCCCGATGCACAATAGGAGAACGGCCATGATTCAGGGGGTGAGTGACCGCAGGTCTAAGTGGTTGTCAATGAGCCAACGATGTGCCACGAGCCAGCATGTAATCTGATTAGAAGTCAAGAAATGAGTTAAGTGAAATTGAGGGAAGTTTCTGTTTGTAATATTGTTTGTTAATCAAAGAGGAAGCTTCGAAGAATACTTCTTAACCATTTGCGCTGGAAACACGTGCCATCCACGTCTTGATGCTTTCGTCACAGAATCGCCAACGACGTGGTATGCACGTCGTCGTGCGATTGTCACATAAACAAAAACGACGTGCATTATATTTGTATGATTTTATAATCAGTCGATGCTCTATATTCCCTTGAAAAAACTATTAAAAGTTTTGGGTAGAAAATAAATTAGTTTAGAAAATATAAATCTTTTTCCGATTTCTCTGAGAAATCGAACACTGTGTGACGCCTCCCAGCGAGTTACACATTTTTGCCAGCGCAAGTGGAGTGGGATCTACGTCTTCGCAGACCTAAGTGATCGTCAATGAGCCAAAGATGTACCATAAGCCAACATAAAGATTCTGATTAGAAGACTCGAGATCTATCATATGATATTTGAATAAAGTTTATGATACTCTTTGCGAGTGAGAAATCTTCGAAGCGTCCTTCAGTTTTGCGACCGTGTAACCTCGGAAAAGGTTGAATTAGACAGCGAAACCCAGTTTCCAAGTCCGAGAGCCGATTTCCTGACTCGATCGTCCAGCTTTCAGCCAATCCAATCGGATCTCCGTCGACGGGTCCTCGATCTCATCTGCATAAATCCCTCCTCCCATCCCAGGAATTCCCGAGCTACGAGTCCTCCTATCCGCGAAGACGGCCCCGAATTTCTGATTAAGGACTGGCTTGATTGGATGAATACATATCGGAGGGAACTGTCGTTTGCGGAAGACAAATATAAATTAGTGATTTCACGCTCGCGGCTCTTGCTGCTGATTTAACCGGAGGTAACGATGTTTATGTTCGGGTACCTGATGGGTAGTTACCGTGAGATTCGATATCAATTTCTTCCTGCCTGGTGCGGCTAAAAATTCCCGCCTGTTAGGAAGGTATCGTTCTCAAATTACAAAGATCCCAAAATGGAGATTTTTATTTGGATATGTTTCTTGCCGATTTGGTTAAATTTGACCAAGTTAAAATTTGTATTATAGAATGAATGGCAGAGACTTGTGACCTAGAATAACTCTGACCTATGGTCGTATACTTGATAAAGAAGACCGAGGTAACCATATTTAATTATACTCTCTTGAGTGAGAAAATAAATATGTATTCCTAGAAGAAGGAAAGAATAACTCAGGCCTGTGGTCGTATACTTGATAAAGAAGACCGAGTTAACCATATTTAATTATACTCTCTTGAGTGAGAAAGTAAATACATATTCCTAAAAGAGGTAAAGAATTAAAATTTGCACTGTTTGATTGAATAAAATCTGTTTATTTAAATAAAATATTTTCCATTCGATTAAAATTGTGCTCATCGTAGAAAACAGCTCTCAAAAGGAAATAATCGCAAACCAACCAAGTCCCATTTAACGAAGCACCGTTTCGCCGATTATAAACTGCCTACACCCCAATGGAAACGGCAGTTCCAAATTGCACTTTCCTCCTAGAACAGCCCCTCGCAAACATCCCTCTCTCGTAACATCCAGCATCCCTCAAAAACAACAGTCTTGGAGCTCCCTACGTCTCCAACGATCCTCAAGTCCTTGTTCTAAAAACGCCCTCGTGTCTCCCTCTTTTACGACCGAATCCACGGTTACAAGGTTCCGCGCCTTGTTTCGTCCCGAAGTTACGAAAATTACCGTTCCTTGAGAACCATAGTTAGCTTCGCGATTCTCCTCCTCTCGAACCGCGGAAAAATGGTCTCCGGTCGGAGATCAACGCGTTCTCTACCTCTTACAGGAGAGAGTCTCGCGCGAGAGGAAGCTTTATTAATCATCCTGCAACGCTACCGAATTCCACGATGGACATTTAATATTCGCACACTTCCAGTACGATTAGCTGCAATGTGGCACCTACTCCAAGGATAACACGGAGTCAGAAACTGTAGAAGTCCATCTAGCTTTCCGGAGCACCAATTCGAAACTTCTCTCTGCAGGTCTCCAAAGAGCCGAGCACCCCAACCGAGCCTCCACCCCAGCTAGCGGAGGCGAGGAATCCTCGTTGGCGCCGTTCTTTCCCTCGGTGCAGCCCGACACCGTCATTCCAAGACTCCAATCCACTTCCCTGCATCCCTCTCTGGTCATAACGACGTCTTAGCCTATATCACCCCAGCTCCATCTCCGGCGATGCACGCCGTGGCACGAGCAATCGTGGCGTTGCCATTCCGCTGGAAACCGCCGTCTAATTTCTAATTAAGGATCCGCCTCGATTAGCTCCCTTTCACCGGATGGGGGATGGCGCTCTGACCAGCCAGACGTCTCGGTACCACGCCACCATGAATACACCATGGCGGTCGGGACACGCGGAGCTGCTCGATGGCAATCATGGATTATTAATGCGCACGCCACAGCGCTATTGATAGGTCGATAGCGTGCCATTACCAACCTTGCCACCCCTTGCGGCCACCCCATCGGACAGCAGGGTGGCAGGTTTGCTTGAGTCCGTTTACACTGTTGCGCCGCTGATAATATATAACTTCCTCTTGAGCTACGATCGATCCTACGATCGATACGCCCCGACAGAGGGACTCGACGGGGTCTGTGGCCGGGGCTGGGCTAGACGATAAGTTGTCGTATTTGCTGGGCATTCGGGAGTCTGGGGATGCTTTGAGGCGGTTTTGTGTGTTTTGGAATCTCCGAAGGCACAAGTTTCGAAAACGGAAGTCGTTTAACCTACCGACATTCATTTTTAACTACTATAGTATCCGTGCCTTCCATATCCAACTATAAGGAGTCAAATAAGAACACGAAACGTAGGGTACGTTGAGTTCACTTAGCGTAGTAACAACGTCTTTATCACAAACTACAACTCCTCTCCTGCGAATTACAGTTGAGCATCTTCCACGTAGCTTTGTCTATCTCTTTGAAATACAACTCAACATCGTCGTCCTCTTTTTTATCCGACCCCCTAGACCACGTTCCATCAGAAGTTACGAGTGGAGTACGGGTAAGCCCTCGTGTACGGCGAACACTTTAGCGCTTTCGATGGCAAAGTGACGCCATTGAGATAGGGTTTCAGCTGAATTTGTCGAATTCGATGCGAACCTGGCCACGGAATTGGGTTCGACGCGGTGGATTTTCCGGGGAATAGCGCGTGAATTGCACCGCGACGCTCGGTCGTTCTGTAATTTTAGGCGCGCCTAATGCCACTTTATCGTCTCCACGCTGCGCGGCCTCCCTTCCGAATAGGGGATTTCGGTTGCTATGGTGTATTCGGTCGCTGCTGGTTTTTTCGTTGTCGGCTTTGGGGACGAGGAATGCATTCTCGGTTCTTAAACGAATTTAGGAGAACGGCGCTATCGCGACGCTCGAAAGAATTCCAGTAGCATTCTCATCCTCTCGAATCATGAGAAATTCTTATCTCTTCTTATAGAAGAGAGTTTCGTACCAGAGGAAGCTTTAGTAATTTTCCTACAACTTATACGATATTAAGGGGGTGGACTTCCGTGCCTTGTATGTGCTCGTACGCACTCACACAGCTCCACATCACTGTATACGTACACGGAACTGCAAAGGTTTGCGTATTGTCCTATTTTTGTCTCGACAATGCAAATTTGAGACCTTTCAATAGTTGTTTCATGTACGACTTCGACGCAGGGACACAGTAGTAAAAGTAAATGCCTACAACAAGGTTTTTTCTTTTTTGTCTCGAGGGAACTGAGAATTAAATAATCTAACATTTGTCGTGGTGTTTAATTTTTCGGTGGGCGATCAACGTGTCAATGAAATACTACGTTGACGACGTGACTGGGGTCGCTGGAAACTCAACTTTCGTACAGAAAAATTGAGCTTCACTTTAGCCTCCTTTCCTGCCTTTGTTCGAGACTTTTTTTCTCTATAATCCTGAGCCACAGTCAGCTTTCAGGCGGCGTTGCGTTACGCCTGGTTGCATCACGACGCGTCATCGGCGACCTCCTACACGCGGCCGATGGATCGGGCATATCCACGGTGAAAAATCGCGGGGGGAACAGCCCGTTGTGGGCAGACGGAGAAAGATAAAAACGCGTTTCGACCTAGAAACGTTCCCCAGCGTGGAAAAGGAGTTCCCTGTGCACGCCTACCGCGTCGTTTCCGTTTCCTTTCATCGGAACGCGCGTCGCGAGATAGAATTGTCATCGACGGTAATTTGTTACGCGCTAAGGAGCATCGTTTGTTCCGATTTCACGACTATTTCTGGAATTTAATATGCACGCGCGAGAGAATTTTTGTACGCGACGAGACCAACATTCGGAACGACAAACATACGATATTAACCCTTGCACTCGAGAGGTGACTCTCAGTCACCATTAGGTTTCACGCAGGTAATTCCCCCAAAAATATATAGTTACATTTAAAAAATGAAACTTCACCGTCATATCTTTTAAATTAATAATATGAACAAAATTTCGTTCACGGCACAATATAGAACCCATCGTATCTTGCAATTTACATGTAAACAAATTTTTCGTATCATCAATAGTTATCGAGATATGCGTCTGTTACACTTTAGCGTAGACACCTTGTACAAATAGTACGTAAGTTGATTTATCCCATACCTATGTAATTTCAAGTTTGTACATTTTAATATAGTAGTCTCTGAGTATTTATTGAATTCCATTGCATGGCCGCTTTGCTTATGTGAATAAACACGGATTAATTGCCCTATGCGTTTTCTCGAATCCCCCTGGTCAGGTAGTCAACTAGTATCGCCCGTTTGTCGACGGGGAGTGCTCAGTTTCGACGTACAGTATTTAAATATCGCGTCCTCAAGCGTTCCCAATTGGCTCTCTAGACGTGTCAACGTAGTTCCCCGAATCGATCAATGTTGTCCCCATTATTGCTCCAGTTAAATATTAATTTACCGAACAGAACGATGTATTTCTGGAACGCGGGGGGACGATCGCGCGAAAACTGATAGCAATTAAAATTTAATACGGTCAGGAGAGCTCTGGCTGCGTTTAATGCATCACCTCAGACGCGATATCAATAATTAACAATTCTATTAATTATCGACGTCAATTAACGACACGAAATCTGTCGCTGTTCGGGTCAATTCCATGTATCGAAGTTCCATGTAAAACATTTACTTAAACGTGACACGATCGTGGTCTCGAAACGCTCGTATAAATAAAATAATTACACCGACCGTTTTCAAACGTTTCGGTATCAACCGAAGCGAGTATCGACTCGATGTGAATGTTTAAAACATCTCAAGTATGTTATGTAAGGATATTTATTTAGAGGTTCGGCGAAAACTGTCAAAATTCCAAGACAACGCACGATATATCAGACAAAATCGAATCGCAATACAAATTGCATGACTAATCAATAAATTACTAACACAAATTGATAAACATAACTGACAACTATGAAACATACAAACATACCTAGTGGTTTAGATATAAACATTCATCCAACATTCACATTACGATACATTACAGTTAGTCCCCGGTGATCGTACTTAATTCCTCCCAGCGTTCGAGCGTAGCTACGAAAAATGCAACGGGGGTGAAGCTAGGTAGGAAATCGAGAGGGGCAAAGGCTAGAGGGAGGAAAAAAGGTGTTCGTGGGTTACGTAGGTGGGCAACAGCGTTCCCACGGCGAGTAAACCGGTACTTACGAAAGACGAGACGCCCAAGCCTGGCGATCTGACGAGTCGCGCGTAAGTGCACGCGCAGGTGGCCGCGTTAAATGCATCGTCGAACGATTTCCGTCCTGAACCCGTGGCCGAGCCGGGTTTCACGGTTCCCCGCGCTTCGATTTCCCAGGAAACACCCACACCAGCCTGGACCCTCGTTCGCCACCCTCCATTATTTCCCGGCATGTTTTTTTTCTTTCGCCGCGACAGCCGCTCCAGGAATAAGTCGAACCAGTTTTCACTCACACGCGACCTTTCTTCGTTCGGTATGCTATTTGGAATATCGTCGAGTAGCTACATAAATGAGAGCAGTGTTTTTTTGGGGGGAAAAATGTTAGCTTTGGCAGATTTAGAGGAATACAACGAATTCGATACTGTAGCCATCGAGTAGTTACATAATCCCTTTAATTATCGAGATCTTACTACTTAACGTTAAGTTACGAAGTCAATTTACCCGTGCCATGTCGTACAAGATTTTTCGGAAACCGTTTATACAGGGTGCCCCAGCATCGGTGGTACAACCGAGAAGGAGGTGAGTCTACATGAAGAAACAAATCGAAAATAAGGAATAAAATTTGTTCATTTGAGGTTTCGTTTTCGAGAAAATCGATTTTGAATATTAAGTGAGTACGGGCACACTTAACTATGGCTTAGATAGATGGATTTCGATCCATCCATCTAAAGTTTAGATTCTAAACCATAGTTACGTGTACGCGTACTCTCGCTGAATATTCAAAACCGATTTTCTCGAGAACGAAACCTCGAACGAACAAATTTTATTCTTTATTTTCGATTTGTTTTTCTATGTAGAATCACCCCCACCTCGGTTGTACCACCGACGCTGGGACACCCTGTATATTTTGTTAATCAAAAAGACATGTATCCAAATTTATTTTCCTTCGAGCTTCCTAATTGATCTTACAAGTAAATCGACTTCATTTTTTTAAAACGTCGCTTCAGTAATCGAAGTAGTTCGTGTCTCCATAAATCGAGCGTTGATAAATATCTGCAAAAAAGACTGCAAACACGAATTTAGTTTCGAACGAAAAATTCTGGCCCTTCGTAACACGCGAAGCCATAAATGAAGGACAGACAATTCGAGACTTCCTTCCTGGAGTATTCTTACTCTCCCTTCCTTTCTCCCATACCCATCCATCCTATTTCGTATTCCACAGGTATTACGCACTCGACATCGGAGTCAGTTATTGTCTCCAGAGCCGAATCCTCCCAAATTTGTCTCGCTGGTGCACGAACGCAGAACAGGTTCCCCCCCGACGAGGAGGCAAACACGCAACGACGAATGATGCAACTGCTCGCGGAATTCGAACGACCGTGGATGTGCAAGCTCACGGGTCGCGTTTCTTCAAACATCGTAGCTCGCATCTCGGTAATATTCTCGCGATCCACCAGACCTAACCCCACGGGCTGTCTCTTAATCAACACCTCGTCAGGACGCTTGGCTACCATCGAGCAGCTCGCCAGGCTCGTTCCCGCAGATTTGTTCCATCGTAAACCGGATTGAGTGTCAAATCATCGCCCATCGCGCTCAATCACCGTCGGCGTTCACCGTCGAGCGTTCCAGGCGTTGCATCTTTCACTGTCACGAAACGGGCTTCCCAGGACGAGGTCTGGGGAATCTGCGCGCGAGCAAGATGCGTTGACCCCTGCGGCCAACCCTTGGGAACGTTGGGGAAAATTGTGTTCTATGAATTCGAGGGCCCTTTAATGAAGCGAGCTTGAAGAGAGAGGCTATTACTTAGTAATAAGATAGTTTGAGCCGTTTTACAAACGATACCTTTTAGAATCCTGATATTATAATAAATAAGAGTTCATACAAAACGTGTACAGTTTATTTAATTACGTTGTGATCTAAGTTGTAACCAGCCATAAAACAACGCGCTGACGAGACAAAAATAAAATGAAACCCAAAGGGATACAAATGGAATCGAGAAGAAAATTGATGGAAAACGTACTAATCTGAGCGTGAACGCTCGCACCAGCTGCAGACCTACAATTCAAGAGGTCTCTCCAAGCGCAGATCCAACAGAAAGACATGGATGTGGTTAAGCCATAAAATTGATGGAAGGTGCGCGCGTCTCCCAGAGGAGCCAGGGGGATAAAAGAAACCGGAGGCTGCTTCGGTGGCGATGGTTCGTCGTAAACCGGCGTCCAGCAGGCTCCAGGGTCCGTGGAAGATATTCAAATTCGCAGAAAGACGAGGAGAGGTCGTTCGATCGCGTGAGCCGGCGCGATTACACGGAAGAGGGTTTGCACGGTGCCCCGTAAACGATCCGGTGGACGCTAATATCCGGATCCGTCGGTAAATTCGCGATAACCGTAACCGGTCTATTAATTGATCGCCGACATCGGCGATACGTACCCGACGCGTTCATTAGAGCACTCATTAAGCGGAGGAACAGTCGTGTTCGCGATCCCCGAGCCGTGCTCTCTCGCGGCTTATTATGCGATTATCGATAGGCGTGCATACGCAGCCGATACGCATACTCGCGTGTCGAGGCCGGGTAACGAGCTACAACCCCTTCACGTTTCGCCTTCGCGATTCGTTACGTCGCGATCTTGATGAATCCGCGCTGGGAACTGCCAGAGTGGCGCACTCTGGTTCCGTGTTGCGAGATCGGGACGTTTGATTCGGTTCTATGGTCGTGTTGGGTTAGAAACACCTGACAGGGTTGGGTTATACTTGGGTTAATTGACTAAACACAAGTGCCACGATGTTCGTGAATTCTCAAATTGTCTCTTACAAATCTAAAGACTATGATTCGAACAGTAAATGTGACAATGGGGGAAAATCCTTCGAATTATACCAATTACAAGCAGGTAAGTTCATAAAAGGTAACTAATTCCTTTCATATCGGGGATCCTATTTGTGACCTCGATGATGTGCTTATGGGTTTGAACTTTTCACACTCCCTAACACCTCCTAACACATCCTACATTATCCTAAGACCTTCTAACACCTCCTAACAACACCTAAAATCTTTTAACACCTACTAACACTGCCTAACAACTCCTATCAACTTCCAACACATCCAAACAACTCCTAAGGCCTCCTAATATCACCTGACATTTCCTTATCAGTTCCCTTCATTTCTTGGCACTTTTCCCTCTAATTTCCCTGACCGACCCTCGCACATCATCTTCTTCTGATACAAAAGGTAAGTTTCGAGAAAGAAATAAGAATTATGTCAACTCCTCCTTCATCATGTTCCTCTAATACAAAAGGTAAGTTTCGAGAAAGAAATAAGAATTATGCCAACTCCTCCTTCATCATATTCTCCTGATGCAAAAGGTAAGTTTCTCTTGATAAGAAAGGTAAGTTCCGAACCAAGATTATAAGTTTCCTCTTTGCATGTCATGTTCTCCTGATACCAAAATGTTAAATCGGCCAGAATTCCGAAATGTACCCAAAATATGGCCCCTTGAATAAGGCAACATGTATTGACAGATCTGTCGGGCCGGTTGCCTGTCCGTAGGCGCCAACGTGCCACCTCCTCGCATATCATGTGCTCCTGATACCAAAATGCAGAATCGGCCAGAATTCCGAAATGTACCGAAAATATGGCCCCTTGAATTAGGCAACCTGTACTGACAGATATGTCGGGCCGGTTGCCTGTCCGTAGGCGCCAACGTGCCACCTCCTCCCATATCATGTGCTCCTGATACCAAAATGTAAAATTCAAGAATTTCATACGTACCATGAATTTCTCGTGCCACCTCTTC
>NC_071983.1:10621363-10661941 GCF_026283585.1 Hylaeus volcanicus | reverse complement strand
TCAAGAATTTCATACGTACCATGAATTTCTCGTGCCACCTCTTCACACATCATGTTCTCCTGATACCAGGAGTAAAATTCTGACCAAATTTCGATACGTACCTTGAATTTCTCGTGCCACCTCTTCGCATATCGTGTTCTTCATGTTACCATAAAATTCGGGCCGGAATTTTACTCCTGGTATCATGAGAACATGATGAGCGAGGAGGTTGCATAACTTTTAATTCTGACTCGAAACTTACCTTTTGTACTAGGAGAACGTGATGACTACGGAGGTGGCCTGGGAAAGAAGGGAAGGTCACAGGAAATGAAGAGAGATGAAAGGGAAATATTAAGTGTTGTTAGGAGATGTTGGGCAGGTTTAGGAGTTATTCGAAGTTGTTAAGTGGTGTTAGAATGTGATAGGATATGTTAGGACGTGTTAAAAGGTGTTAGGAAGTGTCAGAAGTTCAAGGTGAGTACTGGGTCCTGGGTAGTGTAGTAGCTAAATTTCAATGAAGAAGGCCATTCAAAAAGATTAGAGACGTCTTGTTCAAATTGCACGGGGCTTATGCAAAGTAATGGATCCTCGCTGTTTCGATAAATAAATTCCTATTGAAAATACATCGGGCTCCACTTGCATTTGCGTTGAACAGAATGGGTTCACCGTTGCTCATTTTTCATCGCACCCCAAAGGGAGCGTTTCTGTTCGGGAATGATCCAGTTGAAACCTCTGTTCCCGTTCGCGGTGGAAACTCGTGTCTGCTAGAAGGAACTTCTAACGGACACGTGGATAAAAAGAACCTCGAAGAGAGATAGGGCGTGATCTATCGAGTTTTATTAGCCGTATGCGTGCTCGAACGAAAATTTAATCGTCGAACGTGGTGTTCCGTCGCGTGTGCATCGTCGGTTCGTCGATCGCGCTGGGAACCGCGAAGTTTTATTTGGCGAAATTTCAATTCCGTTCGATGGAAGTCATTTTTCGCGGAACGTTGATTTTCGTCGCGCGACACGTCCTATCAAATTGCTGGAACGATCCCCGCTGTCTCTGTTGCTCCATCGCTCGTTGCGAATGCTATTGGGAAACAACTAGCGGAATAAAACAATTCAGGAAATGCCAGTACAAATATACACGTGCGTTCTATTTCCTCTCTTGATTCTGATAAATCGGACTGACTGGCAATTGGAAGAAGCTTTGAAGGAATTGAAAGACATTCCCCAAAAATTTAACGTTGAAAATTTGATTAAAACTTTTTCTGTTTTATTCAAATTTCTTGGATCATTCCAATCTGGAGAATCAACCGTGACAAAGAATTTCTTGTTGTCACCCTAAGAATCAGTATCAATTATTATTACATGGTGTGTTGCTAATTATTGTATAAAATATGAATACCTGGAATTGAAATAAAGCCTTTACTAGTGTTTCCTTGTTATTAGTTATTAGTATTTTTATTTATTACACTCTTTCTCACCTTAACTTCTTTCCCTATTGCTACTCTTTTTCATCAGAATTTTGTTTAAATAATTATAAGTCTATTCTCATCTCCAAGCCCCATCTATAAATCTAATCTTCGCTTCTTTACAAATTTTAAATTACTTTCCTTCGCCATTAAATTCTCCCTTTTTGTAATAGCCCCATGCGTCATAAAATTTGGCGTATCCTCTTAAAAATGCAGACGTTTAGACGATTTTTTTATCGATACTTTGCGCGTCAAGCAAGCTGGAATTTACATCACGGCGAGACGATGTGTCCTGTTTGCGGTCTCGAAATATACGCTGTTGCGGTCGCGCAAAAGGAAATCAATGTCTCCGCTTCGAGCTCTGCGTCTATCGAGCCGAATGGCATACAGGGTGGGCCAGAAATAATAGAATAATTATTAATACGATCCACTGCTATAATCCATCGCCAGTGTTCTTCGCCCGTGAAAATCCTCGTCTGCGGAGTTTTCGCGAACTGTTTGGCACAAAGTTGACAGGGCGTTGCGCGCACAAGAAAAAAAGTGCAAAACAGAGAAAACGCTGAATATATTTTGCGCTCGCTAACGACGTTGCGGCTCAAAACAGAAAGAAACATTCGCGTGAAAAGTTGAAATTCAAAACAACATAAACATACATACAAGCTCGCGGAAACGAGCGAGTTTCTCAATTACTGAATTCTGAATACCGTTCGCGTCTTCGATATGTGCCGTTTTCCCATCGAAAAGAGAAAGTTATATTTTTTAATTTTTCGTACCCTTGACGCCGATTTCTCGTGCTCCTTCGTGCATCGTTTCGGAGAATGAAAACATCGCGTCGAGGCGTGTTACTTCACGCACGCGTTTTGTAATTTCTCGCGTTTTTCCCCTCGGGTTTAAAGTGCCTGCTTAAAATATCGCGTTCCGCTAATGACAACCCCGGCCTCCCTTCGTTCCATGGGACGGGCGGAAACGAAAGCTTAACGACGTGTCGTTAAATTATTTCTACGCGTTAGAAGAAAATATCGCCCGCGTACAAAATTTCCGTCGAAAATTCTGCCGACACTCGAGCGGGGCTTAGTAGCTTGAGAAAAATAAGTTATGGGTGGATCGATTCTATGTTCCTCACTTTTTTATTACGTCTGCTAAGAAGTATATTTCATTATTTTTTCTAACGATGAATATTTTAACATTTTATCTAATAGAAAGTATTACTATTATTATTCGCAGGGAAATGATAAAAATAGAGATTTGATAAAATCAAATCTTTTATCATTTCCCTGCGATATACATATTCCTAGCTTGTTTAGAATTATTTGCTCTAAAAATCACCACTAACACGTGATTAAAAGCGTTGAATATTATACAGCCTAGTTATAACTACATTTTCTTTTTTCTTTTTTTTCTTTTTAATTTAAAAATGATCCTCCCTAAAAGATGGAGATGTTCCTGCCGCCGTGTCGGTTATCTCTAGCTGAGAACCTACTTTGTTTTATTTATTTAACCAACTGAATTCTGGCATATTGTACAAGGGAAAAAGTGGTTCCCCCAATGTGTAACGTGGCTCGAGCCGGAAGCATTGATTGCAACTTCCTCTCCGTCAGCTTCTCCGGCAATGTATCGAGTATCAATGTATGACCATGTATCGATCGCTCGAGCAGTTTTTGGGCCGAGGAGAGTCCTTTGTTTCTCGTCCCTGCCTCTTCCTTCGCCTCACCTCCACCGTTGTACTTGATTCATGCCTCGATCTCGCATTATTTAAAAAGAGATTGCACACGTACGCCGTGAACGACGGCCATTTTGCTTCGATTACTCGCGTTTCCCGCGATTCCGAACTTTGACGCTTCTCCCTCTGGTACCCTTTGATTACTATATCATCGGAGGAAAACGTTGATTGATTTCACACAGAGGACAGCGCTTGAAAGTATAACCATTATTGTCCTCGAAGAGAAATGATAAATGGTCGAAAGGTTGCTACGGGAAGAAATAAACATTACATTTGTCGAATAGAAACATTTTCACGCTTGGAGGAGCATGTGTGGTAGTCGGTCAAATTGGTGTTTCCCGAAAGAAACAATTTCATAGAAAACAAAATAAATGAAAATACTTTAAATTAAAGATTGAGTAATTTAGCGATAATGTTATACAATAAACATGTCGATTTCCACTGATTCCATTTCCCAAATCGTTGGCACAGCAATTGTTTTAACCCCTTAAATGCCCTAAGTTTCAAATTTGATACCGAACCTTTAAATCGAATTGTACACTTGCAATTAGCTCGTTTTTAATATTTGGCTGTATGTATGTTACCATTGTATAACGTTCTTTTGAACAAAAGTTAAAAAAGTAAACGTCAGCTGTCAAAATTGTTTAAATTGTTCTAAGGGTTAACCCTTTGCACTCTAGGCCTTTTTTTCTGGTATCTACCAGCAACTCGAGATGCTTTCTTAGTATTCTATTGGCACGAATGCTAAGATTATATTGACTTCGATAATGATATCTCTAATTTGAGATTTCAAAATGAGGTCACCTTTGCCTCAATGACAATCATTTTATTGGCATTTTGAGTTCCAAAGAAATTAAACCTAACGAAAACCTAGAGGTGACTGAGAGTCACCTCTCGAGTGCAAAGGGTTAATACACTTCTTTCATTTTGACACGTTGATCGCCACGTCACCCGTGTATGGATAACAGTGCTTTTTACCGAACAATTAAAAAAATTAATTATGATAGTCAAGCATCCAAGGAAATAAATTTAAATGAAATTCATGAGTTTTTATGAAATTACAAAAATAAATACCACGAATAATATTTAATCCTAGCAGATTTGTCTGGCAGTCAACGTGTTAAATGTACGCTCAACTAAAGTTAAACCTGAAAATTCAAGTGTCCCCCAGTAAACAGCTTCCAATAATCAAAAAATTCTGATGTGCCTTTTGGGAGACCCTTTATCGTCACGTTTCAATTCCAAAGAACTCGAGGCCTCGCCGTTACGATAAACAACTTCCTGACCAATCCATCCTCGTGTTCCCGCGCTGGTTTCCGGGTGTTCGAGCAGCGGAAGAGCGCTCCTCGAGCATCGAAGGCAGATCTCTGGCCGTGGCGCATTGTAGAATTTGCTCGCGCCGCGTGGATCCGTATTTTTTTCGCCGGACAACAGGAATCGGGCGCAGAAGAATCCTGAGACCTGGTGGGTTCTCGAAGTTGCCCGCTAGCCGCGTTCGAACTCGGTTGACCGGTCGGACGAGCCCGATTGGCCTTGCTCGAACACCTCGGACTCTAAGCCTTCATCATCCTCCTCAACTTGTTCTTTGTTGGCCAGCAACAAAGGAACACGAAATCCTTGCGACGTCTCCTGAAAATGGCGTTAGACTGTTTACTCCGCGTAAAAATTAATCAGTCGATCCATTTGAATTTAGGAATTTAAATGCTAGTTTTTGATGTAGGCTGGAGTAAGGGAATTATTTTTGAATTACTTCGAATAGATTGTAGGTTCGAGAAATGTATTGCGAGAGATGATCGAGTGCTGCTTTGTTTGATTGCATATATGGATGCTATGTCAGCCCTATAAGTATTCGTACCATCTATATCTATCAAAGTAGTTTGCCTGAATTAAATGATAGATTTGATATTTTCAAATAAATGGTCCATTATGGATACGTACATGAACAAGCTTTACACGTGTATATATTTATAATAAAAATTTATTTGGAAACATCGAACTTGACATTCAATTTAGACAAATTTCTTGAATAAATATACTCTCGATACCCATATCGTAACATATACTATATAGTTATACGTTTACTTCCACTTAATCGATATATTCCAAACCCTAAATCAGTCAAATTCCCAAATTCCACGAGTCAAACAATCCCAAAGCGCTTCGCAAATCATCCCCACCTTTGGTAGGACAAAAGAACTCCAATTTTAAAGCACAAAATAGTGGAAAACCTCTTGGAAAATTTCTTTAAAAAATAAAAATTACGAGTGCGTTGAGAATGGTTCGCGATTGTCCCCAAAATGACGCGGACGACAGAGAGAACGTAAAGACGCGAAGTGGAAGAGGATTCGCGGCTCCTCCGGGTTCTTCCTCCTCGGACCGGTATCAAGCCGGCCGGGGAGAGGACAGAGGAGAGAGAAGACAGGAGAAACGGCAGGATACTCGATTCCCTTCGCGCTGGGAGAAGACGCTGGGGGCAAGTCGCTTTGTCCAGGAACCGGTCGACGTGCCTACCAGGAGGCAGACACGCATCGATCCGCCAATCGGAGCTTCCCCGGTGCAGCACACGCAGACGACCGTCTCCAATTCGATGGAAGATTTTCGCGGATGGGAAAAGGGAAACCCTAACCCGATCAAGTGGAAATCGACGATCGAGGACGCCTGCGAGGCCTTAGGGAGCTTGCAAACCTCTAAAAAATCATTATCATCCGGTGAAAAGGTTTGCAAAAATTTGCAATTGGAGAGTTGTCCTTCAAGTTTCATTAATTGTATGTGGATGATTGATGTTTGAAAATTCATTCAGGTGGAAGTAGAGGATCACTTACGAGGCCCGATGAACCTTGCGAACCTCTAAGAAGTCGTTAAGGTTGATTGGAACAATCTGCAAAAATGTTCAACTGGAGAACTGACTTTCAGGTTTAGTTAATTGTATGTGGATGTCTGATAGTTGATGGAACATCACACGAAGTCATTGAAAAATTCATTCAGGTAGAAGTAGAAGATCACTTACGAGGCTTGAAGAGGCTTGCAAACTTCTCGTAAGTCGTGCATTTGGGAAGGCGTTGGTTTCATAGGATTGAAAGGAAATCGTTCGAAACGTTTCGATTCGAGTGCATTTCCGAGTCAACTCGTCAAAGGGGTGGCGCTGGGACCTTAAACGTGCCCTCGAAACGGTCCTTCTCCTTGTTGGACGTAGCGTTAAACTCGCAAACTTTGAGAAACTTACCCGCTTTTGAAAACGTTCACCCCTCTGTTCCCCATTAATACTTGGAACCCCACCCCCCCCCAACCCCCCAGAATTTCCTTACGAATCGAGCTTCTAAAGAAACTGATTATTATTGTGTCTCAGATTTTTTTTGTCACTAAACGAGGTGTAGTAATATCAGTATTACGTTTTCAGTATGAATATTAAATGAAACCAAAAAGAAGTGAAATATGGAACAAGGTATGTAACGAAACGAAGAAGTGGAGTCCTAAGAGAAGGAATGAAGTATGGAGTAAAAATGGGGCGAAAACGTAGGAGTAACGATAAATGTGCACTAAAAAACATTCGAGATATAAAACAAAGCTACCAGTCGTTTCAAGTAAAATAATACTAACACCTCCAGCGTTTCTCAGCTTCCTCGCTAAAACATTTTTCGAAAGTGCAATTACTGAAAATAACGAACGCAGGACCTTGTTTCGTTTCCTCCTCGTTATCGGGGTCAAAGAACGATTTCAGCCGCAGAGGTGACCAGAAATTAATAAATATTCCCTCAAACGTTCTCTCGTACTTCCGGGCGTCAAACGAAAAATGTTTCCCGGCCGTGTATTGGATCAAAGGTAGCGCGGTTTTAGACGACAGGGCAGAAATTAATAAAACAAAAAATACGGGCTCGCGAGTCACGCCTGAAAAGGGTTTCGCCGGTTAAACGAAACTTTTTCTCACCCCCTTGGAAAAAGTGGAGAAAGGTTGCGTGGAAGAGCTGGATGGAAAAGCGCGAAAATATTGCGGTTTCGATAAGGGAGGCTTTATTTGTTCCGTGAGGGTGGTTGGAAACTAAAACGTGGCCAGTATCGGTTGGAAAGAGGGGGAGGAAGAACGGAGGGTTGAAAGGATGGTGCGAATCGATTCTGGAAATCAAACATTGCGGAGTCGGGACAACGCGTGTACTCGGTCAAACGAAATCATCGAACGACGTGTGTGACAACGGCGAAGGAAAGGGTGAAATAAAAGGGAAAAGGAAGCTTTGATTAGTGGGAAGGAGCGATATATTTATTTGGCAATTGGTGATTTTGTTGCTCCGTTACTCTTTTGTATTCCTCGATAGTTCGTTAAACAATTAATTACTCTCGAAGTCCACGCTGTAGCAGGACTCGTGAGTCGTAATTAATTCGACTTCGTCTATCGTGTGTTCCAAGAAAAAAAAGTTCCAAGTTAAACCAGCAACAAGGACTGGAAACCCTGAGTTTCGATATAAATATTTGTCCACGCGCGGAACAGAGCAAAAATTGATGCTAAATATCGCGTTAATTAACCAAGGGATGAAATAAAATTCGCGTAACAGAGGAACGGGCCGAATCGTGGTGTTCCCGCGCGGCGTGCGGTCCAGCGCGTTTATTGTGTTAGATAATTGTGCATATCTGGCGGTCAGACGTTCAGATAACGCAAATATTTGTGCTGGCAGGTAATATTGATAATCTATGGTAATTGAACGGACCAGGTGGCCGCGTTAGGTTCGCGCGGCTCGATCGTCCAAGTGAATCGATTAACTGGGCGGGCCGTGTTATTAGAATAACATGGATGTCCGTCGAGCCGGGACATCCTTAAGCGACTATTGATATTCAGTTACGGCTACGCCTCCTCGTTTGCGACGTTAACGCGGACGTTCCATTGAAACGTAATCGCGTGTATCGTATACACGGGTTAGCCGATCCCTTGGAACTCCCAGCACCTTGCCAACGGAGGTGTTTAGTCGATTTCAACACTTATCGGTCGGCTGATAACGTGGACTTTTCAAAGACAAAGAAAAAAAGTAAATCAAGGATACAGGAAGAGTCAAGTTGTATCGTTTAATTTGGATGCTTCCTTGTAATATTGTAATATTTCTAATAGAAGAAACGAAAATATTTTTATCGTATCAGAGGTAGATCTGGTACGAAATTACATAGAGATTCCTTTCGAGATTGATTTCTCGTGGCAACAGAAGTCGGAAAGTCCTTTTCCGTTTTGCGATTCGAAGTTCCGTTATCGAGATACAAGCAGGTGAAGTTTGTAGGTGGACGCACGCGTAGTGACGATGCGCGGTCAGCTGATTGGAACACGCGTGCCCCAAATGAGATTTGGTTGCTTGTATCTAGGTAAGGAAGCTTCGAACTGGAAAACGGTACAGGACTTTTCGATTCCTTTTCACACGAAGAAATAATCCTGATGAGGCATTTCGCGTTATCATCCTAGAAATCGGTATTAATTACTATGGAGTATTAATTACATGGAGTATAGTTTTACGATCATTTGCAAGGAAAATTATTGTATAAAATGAGAGCGCTGTAAATTTAAATGAAACCTTCCTCCGCTGTCTAAATTGAGAAGGAAAAGAGCAGTTTGTACCCGTCCATTTTGAAATATGGGACTCGAACGATTTCCCACTCTATTTTTCAGCGATCCTGTTTATCGAGCAGCTGGGAAGAGAAACGACGTTTTTCGAAACGGTCCGCGGATAGGAGGATTGATAGCGACGCGTTTAAAAGTGTACCGACGGCACTCGATCGAGGCGGTCCAGTATGGAAAAGCGTGCTGGGAAATCGCGGCGGTGCCGCAAAACGCGATTAAAGCTCCGCCGTTCCGCGCAGCGCCGGATTCTAAATAACGCGGTGAAAGCTTCGACGGTCCTTCGAGCGATCGATGAACGCTGCGGTCGCCCAGGATTCGGTTGCCCGCGAAATTTTTCATCTCGACCTCGACAGGCTGTTGCAAATACCGGCGAAAGCTTCTCCGGCGAAATCCCTATCCAAACGAAAGCTTCTGATAACAAATGAATCGGGAACGCTCGTCGAACAGAAATTGAAATTTGAATTGCGGATCGTGTAGTAGCTGTAATTTGACTCATCGAGAATGAGGATTATGCGTTTTTAGGAGATAGTTGCGGGAGGAATAGTTTAAAAAGTTTATGAAACTGGGAGCTTTCTTCAGGTATCGAGGAATATGTGTTCGTTGGAAATTTGAAATTGAAATTATAAATAAAAGGTTTGGGGTATAGATACTGGAAATATTCAGAGATGAACGAGATTAATACCTTTGCGATAAACTTTTGCAGTATATGTTTGTAGGATAATGAAATGAATTTTGTACGAAAGGGTGTATCTCACTTTACAAGGGATGTTTGGTTAAAATTGAAGTTCACCGAAGGAACGCAGAGTATGCTCTTGATGATTCTACCCCAAGTGGTCAAAATGCTATGTCGCGACGTCTATCTTTGTTCTATTTAATCCATCTCTATCCGTCCCTGTCGTGTCTTCCTGACAGTGTAATTTTCTCTTTGAGGGGACGAGTATTTCCGTGCGTCTATAAATTCATAGACGACAGAGATATTTAAATCGGTGTCCCCGTTTAAATGTCCCACCTCGAGTGTGTACAGTAATTTATGTCTTTTCGTAATCGTGCCTTCCTATTCTTCCTATTATTCCGCGTCAACGACTCCATAAAGTATCGCGCAGAGCCAACGAAAGACGGAAGAGGACGATTTGACTCGTGTATACTTAAGCGAATCATCGGAAACAGAGATCGTAGTAGATGAAAATAGTAAATTCTCTATTTCCACTCGACTGCCATTAAATGGAAATTAGTTCTGCTTTTAAGATAGGTGTCGTGTGTATACTTTTCGGAACTCCAACTTTTTATTCAAACTGAAATCGAGGCTAACAATGTCATTGAAGTATCTTCAGATCTAACAGAGACCAACGCATGCTCTGTATCGCTCTCTTATCAGGCGATTCACATTTACATGTATCTTCAACGTTCATTAAAAATAAAATGGAGTATCTTGAAATAAATATAAATTGGAGTATCTTCAATTCCCAAATTAAACACGTCCTATAAATGTGACCCAAGTACCTTCGCATCCAACAACAACTAATGCATATTTTATATGACTTGCTTATTAGCCATTGAACATTTACACATACCTTTATCGTTCAATAAAAATCAAATTGGAGTATCTTCAATACTTAAATTAAACACGTACTATAAATATAGCCCAAGTATCTTCGCATGACCCATGCATGTTCTCCACGACTTATCGTGAACATTTTCACGTATCATCCAAGACCGTCCAATCGCCATGCCTGGGTCCCGGTCTAATAATCGGTTCGTCAGATCCAATCACTGGCCAAGGGTCCATAAAGCGTCCCGGTTTCCGTGGAAGCCCGGTTCCAGGGAGAGTTCAGGTCGAATCCAGCGGTGGATCGATCCGAGAACAGGTCGCCAGGAGGACCTGGAGCCGCGCGACCTCGACGATCCTCTCTCGAATCTCGCGATCCTGAAAATATCCGGTTGCCCGTCGGGGGCCAGGCCGCCTCGACGCCTTTCGTATGTCGAAATATCCACGACAGAGGTCCACCTTCTCCCGCACCCCCTCCTCCAGTTGGGAGTGAATAGCCCATCGATCGTATTTCAAAAGAGATAGTTGGAAAGCAACGCGGAGCAAAGAACCGCGCTTAGGCGTTTCAGGCTGGAGCCAGCCGGACCAGTCGACTTGCATACCACGCCAGGTTCGCAGGCAGCCTCTACCTGCATTCCAACCTACCAGTCGACCTCATTCCGCCATTATACTATTTCATTCTCCTCCAGCCTTTTCTCTCCGCGCTCCTGCGCGCGGCCATTCGTGGAAAAATGAAATTCGAAGGACGTCCTTCGTCCGCCCGCGGTACCGAATCGTCGGCTCGAGTCTCTGGAGAGCACCGACCGTGATTTTTCGACTATATGCTTCTTGGTAGGATCAGAGATCGTTGCTACAATAAAAGCATTACGGTACAAAACATCAGAGAATATACGAACTCTACGATACCTGCACAAGGTCGGTCTCGAGCTTGTGCAGTTATGGAGACACTACTGTAGTTGTATTCTTAGTACTGAACCGCGGATATTATGCATTCGTGGTACAGTGAATGTGACAAGTACACGATAGACGTGATTGAAAAGTACATGTACTTTTTGAAAGGGGAATATTAATATTATTGAGTGAATTAACAAAATGTACGCTACGTAGACTACGTGGATTTTTGTATGTTTTCCATGTTAATGTACATTTTAAATGCATAAGATCTGCAGCCTGCATGGACCTACGAAGAGCTCGGGTACCTCGGGTTCGCTAAACCCGAACAATCGCAGCTACAGCCCCTGAGGATTAATACAACAAATGCGATACCTGGCCACTAAGTTTCTTTTCAGTCCAAAAATCTACTTATTTTACAATTAACAGGCAGCATGAAGTCCTACCAATCCACAGACTCTTCTAATAACTTCCTCTCTCTTGAGCTCTACAACTACCAAGCTAATCGATCTGAACAAGATCACTACTAATTTATCACACATTGCAATAAACTGCACTCTGCCATGCAGTTTTACTCTGGAACTAAACGCGTAAAAGTGGTGGACCAGGAGAAGCCTTCCCCTCTCTTTGTAACTTCCTCTCTCTTGAGCTCTACAACTACCAAGCTAATCGATCTGAGCAAGATATCACACGATGAATTGAACTATCCATCGTGCAACTATAATCCGGGAATAAACGCGTAAAAGTGGTGGGCCAGACAGAAGTCTTCCCGAACGAAGGAGATGGTCGTATACAGCGTCCCTGTAGCCAGTAACTCCAGAGCACACGTCTCGATTTATAGCCGAAGAAGGGAATCATCGCGGCGATGAACAGGAATAAACTGCCCCATCCCTCCCTCCGAGCACCCTTTACCTTCGACCGTCGGTTGGTCCGCTTAAAAAGCTCTCCACTGCTTTTTATCGCGAAACTTCCACCCCCCTCGATCCAGCGTTTCTTCGCGAGGCTCTCGTCGATCGCGCGATCCTCTCGAAATTACCGCGACTCCGAGGGTCGCTAACTTTCTCGCTGATGGGCCCCGCCGCCGATTATCCCGTCTCTTGTAATTGCCCAACTTCCGGCTACCGAGGAACGCTCCCCGTTTGTTTTGTCGACGTCTTCTCCTGGACGATTTTTCGATGGCCTCGAGAACGGGGAGATTAATCATCTCGATAGTTCCGCGTTCGACATAGTTTCGGGCCAGGGATCCATCGATCTTCGGGGTAAATTGCGTGTAAACCGCGTGCAAACGATTGTTTTGTTCCTCAAGTTTTTGGCGAACGGTGCGCCAGATCGATGCGCTTTGGTAGCTTTTCGTTAGGGGGGATGAAAATTTGTAACGTCGCTGTGTTAAAGGATGTTTATTCTACCGGGTCGAATGGGCTGACTCTTACGTAACTTTCACCGCGGTTAACTCGCACCGCAAATTTTTATTTCGGTTGCTGAATTAGGGCAACTCATAGTCAGCTATGGTAATTATATAATCGATTGAGATTCATTATAAAATATGTAGGAATAAATTCTGGGCGATTCATGATAAATATTAATTAAGTATCCTATCCTGTCCAAGTGGCTCCTGTTGTTTTACTCACAATTTACTTCTAAATATAGTAGGGGGACCGAAAAGTAATGAAAATGTCTTCGACTTGGGAAAGCTTTTCAGTAAAAAATCGAAGGACTTTTTTAAAAAGGGAATCGGACAACCGCTTTTACGCTGGAGAAAAGTGTTAGAAAATGATGGAAATTATTTTGCTGATTGGTATTTAAGATTTCTTTGATAAATGAATATTGATTACTTTTCGGTCCTCCTGATACTATTGCATAATATATCTTAATCGATTATATAATCACCATAGTTGATCGTCGCTTGTCCTAAGTCAGCAACCGAATTCAAAATTACCCTGCAGCAAAAGTAACTTACAAATCAGCTCGATACAGCGAGAAGGTTTTCCTTAAACAATGTCCATCGACTTTAGAGGCTTGCTGGCACGCTTGTCGACGACGAGAGGTAATGAGACGGAAATAAAATCGCGATAACGTCAATCGAAATGGTCGGTTGGTCGTTCGGTTTTTCGGATCGATCGGTACCTTGGCAAACAGGGAAAGAGAGGGGCCCTCTCGTCACCGTTTTGTCGGCCTAATGGGTTCCCTCGTCGACTTCGAAGGAGTTAATCCGTCGAAATGAAGGCAGGAAGCAAAAAGAACGCGGAAGACGAATCGAGTCGAGCGATGTCGTACCGTGACGAAAGTAGCTGGCCCTAATAAACCCGGGAGGGTAATTTACGGGTGCTCCCCCTCCCCCGAGCTCCATCGGGGTCGAAACTTCTTCCCGAAGTTAAGTCGAGGCGAGAACAATGACGTTTTGTTCGCCTTCGCTTGCGACGAAGCCGGGTGAAATTTTGAGAATGCTTCGAATACTGTTTTGCAGCGACGGAGCGAAATAATATTTTCGAATGAGGAGATAAAGTCCTTGCAAATAAAGCGCTTTTATTCCTGAAGCTTCTTTAAACGTAGGCTTCGAATATTTTCTGACAGCGAAAGCGAGTTGAAACGAGGAAATTACAAAATTAAATTATAAAACTAAATTAACCCGGTCGAATTAAGAGTTCATCGTTCTCGATAGTTGACAAGGAAAAAATCTTTTCTCGATACCTGTAAAGGAAACGGACTGTTTTATGTAATCCAAGCTCTAATTTTTATCGCGACTGTTTCGAATGGCTCGAGCGACGCGATAAACGCGTCCAGCGGGGCGCGCAAGCTTGTCGCGAAACGAGCAGCGAGCGTTGTCTTAATTGCCCCTGAAAGAAGGAAGGGAAAACGGAGGGAGCCTCTGGAACCAGTCCTCGGGATTTTACGTTTTATTGGCCGGTTAATGGGCGTCAATATTGGCGTTAGTTCCGTTTATCGGCGGGTATCGACACGCGTGTGCAAACGACGCCGTAAGAGAATCAGCTGGTAATTGCGAGTCGTTCGCCGAGGGAAACGGTTTAATCTGTCGCGGTTAATAACAATCCATAAATTCCTTAACGAGGCATCGCACAGATACGTGATCACGGAGCTGCTACAGAGCGATCTACACAAGATCATCGTCAGTCCGCAGCATCTCAGCCCCGACCACATCAAGGTCTTCCTGTACCAGATACTACGAGGTGAGTGAAAGCAGTCTTTGTATTTTATTACGGCGTGCAGCGCGCTCGGTTGAATAAGTCTGATGAGAATGATGCGCGTTTTCACTGTGTTACGGGCATTGTTTGCAGCGACACGTGGTTATACTGTTGCCACACAGCTGGGCCAGACCTTTATTCGTAACATCAATGGATATTAGCGATGTTTGTTCGGTCTTTGTTTGCCTCGTGGCGGAGAAGAGCGTGTTTATTTTGTTGAAATTCTAGCAGATCGAATTCGTCGCGAGCCAGCGGGCTTTTAACGAATAAATCCTGTATTTTTCGAAATTCGTCTACCTTCTACCGTATTACCTCCTCGGAGAACGTTCTTCGAGGCGCCATAGCGGTTGCAAGAAAAGAGGGATTAAGGGAGAAAGCCACTGTAAAATCATTGAAACTACACCATAGTTTAACATTTTTAATGCGTGTATATATAAATATAGCTCGCAGATACCGGGATAGGCCGTCCTGAAGATATGGGCGTTTTCCGCTGGTCTGGAAGATTAAAAATGAACCGATTCTCTGAAAAAGAAAAAAAAATCCCGAGTACTTCTTTTTACATGTGCTCATCTGACAAACCTCACATACTTTCAAAATATTTAGTTTCAAGTTCAAAAAAAAAAAAAAAAAAAATTGTTAATACCTGTTATAAAATTTCACTACAAATCTTAAAGTTTCGGCAACGTTGTCTTAAAAAACCGTGTCAGTTTTGACTGAGAAGTGAGATTTGGCAGATGAGCACATGTAAAAAGCAGTACTCAGGATTTTTTTTTCTTTTTCAGAGAATCGATTCATTTTTAATTTTCCAGACCAACGGAAAACGCCCGTATCTTCGCGACGGCCTATCCCGGCACCTTCGAGGCATATTATCGAACCATATATTTTATTTAATGATTGTTAAGAAGTGCAGTTTAGGTTCTTTTTTTAGTTGTAATGGCAAATCAATTATTTACACGCATTAAAAATGATTCAACGATTTTACAGTAGCTTCCCCCCCTTAAGTCAAGGAACAGAAACGAACGAGAAGTAGAATGACAAGGAAGAAGACGTTGAAGAGAGAATAAAACGTGCCCGTTACAAAAATCTACGGGCAGCGTATTGCCAGGAGCGTCGAAGTTGGGTTGAACAGGATAAACAAGATCGTTTCTATTCACCCCTCGGGATCATCTTTGGATCTCCACGGTGCTATACAGTTCTTGTCCTGTCTGGCTCGTCGAATTATCTGGCCTGACGTTCGTTGGCCCTTGCGACGGGGGTGTCTGCGAAACGACGATTCTTCTCTCTTTTTCCCCCCGATTCCACTGTCTTCTGCTAATAAGACGCTGATTTTTCAGCCATTCCTCGACGGAAAACGCCCTTTGCCCGTGCCCGCGACCGCCATCGAGGCACTCAAGTTAATTCAGCCCCCGCAACTGTCGGATTGATGCTCTTTTTCCGCCGTCCACTTCGTTAAGACAGCCGTTGGCTCGTTTTTCGCCCTTTCTCCTCGAACTTACCCTCTTGGAGCCGCCATTGTGCCATAGGAACAACAGTATCGCTCGGGAACAGAAGATGCTAACGTTTGGGAATTTTTCCTGGCTACAGCGAACGTCCAATGCAGAGGTTTGGTACACGGCGTAAAAGTACATACTTCGAACGATATCTCTGTGGCACTTTTCATAAGAAAAGGTTAACATACAACCGGTCCCATAAATATTCGTACCCTCTGTTTGTTTATCGAAGGAATTTGTTTGAATTAAACGATAAGTCTGGTGTTTCCAAATAAATTTTTCATTATATGTATACAAGCGGAAAGTTTATCCATGTAATTTGGAATAATTTCTATAATAGACATAGAGGGTACGAATATTTATGCGACTGACTGTATGTAGAAAATACAGAGGTTCTCGTATCGCGTCTCTCGAAATTATTTCCCGGCTTCCGTGAGTATTTCTTCTGGATTGGACGACGGTACATTCATTAATCGATATTTTAGCCTACAATAAAAATCTTTTCTCAGGGTTCGATAGGATGTTATCGTACTAAATACAAATTTTCCCCCCAGCGAAATATTTTCTTATTCCAACGCGATCTACCGCGTTTTCATCGTCGAACCGAGACTATTGTCCGAGGATTATCCTGTTCGCCTTTAATGGCCGTAGACTTTCGCGAGGACACCCTAAACGTCGTTCAACAAATTCACCGGAGTAATTAAATTCGCGAATGGATTTCCCTCCGAGGACTCGCCACTCGGCGATGTTTCGAGATACCCAGGAGTCTCCCTATCGGTGCCTTTGAAATGAAATTTCACGTGGGAGGGAGAGGGAGGGGGGGATGACTCCCTCGGCAAGTAACGACACCACTCGTGTCGATCCTTCAACGGTGCAACCCCTTTTTATTCAGCAGAAAATCAAAGTCGCGTCTCAGCGAGATCAAAAACCTCTGAATATCTTTCCCCCCCCCCCCCCCCCGATATGTTTTGCATCGCGCCTTTCTCGTCCCTCAAGGATCCGCCCCCTAGCCCCCTCATGGTTATTTCCCGCGTAACACTCGCTTCTTCCCTCGCGTTTGTGATTTCTTTCCTTGGTTTCGCTTTGTTTCGTGCATACAGATTTCGCAAGTAACGAACTGGAATACTGATAATTTCGACGGGGATGTATCTTCAGACATCCTTTTAGCAGGGGAAAATTCATTTATGATAAGATTCTTAGGGTGGAGCCCGAACCAAAGTGCAGTATGGACTTTTTTGTAATGCGTAGACCGCGGAATTTACTTTACTCTGCAAACGTTATCAATATTTTTTTACGACGATGCATAACTGCGTGCATTTTGTAGTTTCTTGGACGTTCACACTCCCTGTGCGCGTGTAGTGGAGTAATGTGTTATGAATACATTTTTGTAGACGGTAAATGATGAATTCTGTTGTATTGACTTCACAAGTTCTTAACCAGTCAGCTGTGTTTGACGAGTATACCCGTCATGGAGAAACGGCAGTATTTTGTGTCATGGCGACTATATTTGTCCGTAGATGTATGTATACATATGTAGCCATTGCTTGATTCTCCCAACACATATATAGGGTGTCCACTCTAAAGTATGACAGACGTATATTTCAATAACTATTGATGATACGAAAAAATTGTTCAGATGTAAATTGCAGGATACAATGGGATCTATATTGTGGCGCAAATGAAATTCTTTTTATATTATTAATTTAAAAGATATGACGGCGAAGTTTCGTTTTTTAAATGGATTTATATATTTTGGGGGGGATCACGCGATAGTGCTTTTCAAGACGAATTCATTGACCCTTAATTACCCGAAGTACAGAAGAAAATTCCGTCGGCCACAGACTGTCGCATAATTATTTTGAAAAAACTCGCTCGCAGTCTGCCACCCTCGCAGAGTTCCTTCGACCCCCGCCCTTCAAGAATGTCGAGTTAATTAAACCACCGTCCGCCCTTTTTCCAAAGCGCTCGCTCGAAAAGCATTATTCGAAAATCTTACTTTAAAGCGGTCGCGATTCTTTGTTCCCCCAGCTTTTCTTCTTCGTCCCCGACGCTTTCTTCCCCCTCCCTCGACGTCCCTCAGTACGCCACTCTCGGTTACCCTTTCTCTGTTCCGTGGTATATTCATCGTTCGTGGTTACAAACAACCTAGCTTATGGTTGCTTGCACGAGCCTTGAGACAAGACAGATTCGTCTGCGTTTCGTTGGTACTTGAAAATATTTGGCTCTCCTTGTGTCTCGAAGGTGCAGGTTACCTCTTTCTTTCTCGATGTATAAAATTTAAGGCTTGTTTGCGAATCCCTTGTAACTCCTGCTATATTTGCCCAATCCAGATGGAGTTTTGATTTAATTACACCTTGTGTTCCAAGAAAAAATATGAGCTTCTTTATTGAATTATTAGCTGCAATGAATAATGATTCACCCTTTAACCTGTAACAACGTGCGAGACTCGTGGTACAGAATTCGAGTCGAACACGAAAAACACGAGTCAGACGGCAGTCGTGATTAAGGCATTCACGATCCTAAAGTAAATCGTAGGTCAAAGGGTTAATAATAATTGCAGCTGATACTTTGATGTCTGGATTACTTTGATCAACGAGTACTACACTTTGTATGACTATTCCAATCATTTTTCAATATTTCTTTAACAGACCTTCGTCTAGTGTAAAAAAAAACCACTCCCCATAAAAAATTTCATAGAATCTTTGTATCGCAGTGTCCAAATACACATCGCAACCCCTTACGATTTAAAACACTCTCCTCGATTATTGCCGCCATTAAACGTCCCCCTCATCCGCATAGATCCCGTAATCAGCTAGGACGAGAGGTATCAACAACGGGCATTTTGCGTTCAACGATCCAAGCAACATTTCCACGAATCGTAACGCGGAAAAACGGTCGAAAATGGCGAGCTCTCCAGGCTCCTCTCGTTCCCCGAGGAAGGAGTTTTAACGACTGTACGGACGAGAAGGAAAATGGAGGAAAAACGAAGGAATTATTATTCAGAGGAGCATCTTCATCCGAGCGTGCATAACGATTCTGCGAGGAAGCTTCCTTCCCGGGGAAAGGGTCGGGGAAGGGGAAAGGACCCGTATCCTGATTCCTGACGCGTCCTGCCTACATCCTTCGCGCCGAGTCGACACGCGGAAACAAGGGAACCAGCCGTGACAAATTACCCTCGAAAACTACCGCCTAGAAAGAGGAACAAAACTACAGACACTAGGATGATGTATTAACGTCCGTCGACTTCCATACTTCACGGCACGAGCAACGGAGACACCGGTTGCTGCGGCTGTTCGCGCCATACCCGCGTCTGTTCTTGACGAATTAATTTCGCAACGACGCCTTAGCGGCGTCTGCAGTTCTACGGTTCGAATTCGCGACCAGAGAGGTAGCTTTTGGGATCCTGTAATGAACGAAGGAAACATTTCTGTCGCGTTTGCCGTCGCTTTATTTCTACATTGGATTGTTTACGAAGCACGAAAACTCCTCTAATTAAGCATTCTTAACCCTTTCAAACCTGATGTCCACAATTGCGGACAAAAAATTTAAAATTTACCGACGCTATCGTTTCGGGTGGAATGTCTTTATTTGTCCACTCGAAGAAAGACCAGTTTTCTTAGAAAACTACACTATTAGGATCTCTTTTTCATACTAATTTTAGTCCAAGGTAACCCTAAGAATTAAATTAGATTAGTACGAGAGAAAAAAATAATTCAGACCTAAAAGGGTTAGGTCTGGGTTAGGTCTGTGGGTTAGGTTTGTGTTAGGACTGTTATGTAAGCGAGCAATTACGGTCAGCAAGGAAGCCTGACACGGAAGATTCGATCGCGTCCTGCCAATAGGTGGAGCAAAGGAAGATAAACTGCAACGTGCAGTCTACAGGAGCAGGGATTGTTCTAATTAAAGGGAACGCGAAGGAAGATGTTCGAGAAGTCTGAGGGGCAGGTAAGTTTCAGAGAACTGGGGAGGTTCGAGCTCTGAAAACTTCCAGAACTTTGAATATCGTGGAAGCGAACAGAACTTTCGCAAGTCCTTGAACACCAAATTACGTCTGTACAAAGAAAACTCTCGAGGAGGCTCCTCTAACCCGAACGAAATCGAAGGGGCTGGCAAAGTGGCTCGAGAGAGCAAATAAAACTTTCGTTGTTCCAGCCATTTGAAAAAAATGAAAGAAAAGAAAGGACGAGCAACAACTAGAGCTCGAAATTGATCGAAATACCATGGAGGAGAATCAAAGTTTCCAAGCAGACAAGAAAAGAGAAGAAGCAACGGAGACTGGAGAGAGTGTAAATAAACGATATGGTAGCTTATAGTATTTAAACGCACTTGCAGTCAGTGCTAGAGTATTGGGGATTATTTATTTAGATTGAATTTAATAAATGCTCCTGGATACTAACTACAGAAGACATGGAAACAAATACCATGTATCGACAGAAAATTTCCATCATTTAGATGATTTTCCCTAACGCATTCTAAATCTTGCGCAAGAAGATGGACACTCGAGCAGCCAAGATGCAAACCTAGATGCAAACAAAGTCACTAGCTGTATCATGGCCACCATAACAGTATCCAATAATCAACATCGATTACGCTCTCTTCAGGAACGCTTCTCGAGCGCTTTCATACATCGAAAACAGAGCCGGTTCGAAGCCTCGAGGAAACGGAAGTGCAGTCGTCCAGGCCTCTTCCTGCCAACGCAACAAGGGGAAAAAAAAAGGAGTACGAAAGCTGAGACGAGAGCGGCGATAAGCGTTCTATCGAACAGGGATCAGCTTAATTAAAACATCACGGAGGAGGATGGCGAGAAAGCGTGGTGGGGGAGGTAGAGCGAGGTTAAGCGAGTCAGAGGAGAGTAGTCGCAGCGTCGAGCAGCCGACCGGATGACGGGGTCTGGGGTCACGGATGGGCGGTGGCAGGACTGGTTTCGGACCAGTCAAGAGAAGAAGAGGAGCTCTGCTCTATCTGTCCGGGCTTTACGCGCCGCGTTATACCGGGTGGAAAACTCGGAACCACCCGAAACGCAGGCCCGTGAGAAGATTGGATATCGTCGGACGGGAATCCTCTTCGGAGGGATCATCGTCTTTACCTCTCACCTTTTCTCTGGTAACGCGGCACCTAACTGGATCGAGGATTTCGTGTGGCTAGGGTACACGTCGAAACACGTGGAAAATGGGTACACGCGTCCTTGCGTGGGAAACGAAATATCGATAAATGGAAACGATCTATCCGTGGGATTTTAATTTCGATTGGATTTGGTTTGTTTATATGGGAATTTTTGTGGAAATTTCTAGTACGAACATTTTGATTTTGAATTCATTTTACAACAAGTCTTGTATGAATTCTTTTTATGAATTCATTGTATATCAAAATTCTTGTATGGATTCCTTATATGAATTCGTTGTATATAAACATTTTGATACGAATTCCTTGTATGAATTCATTGTACACAATCTCGTATTTAAATTCTTTGTACGAATTCATTGTATATAAAAATTCTTATATGCATTCCCTACATAAATTCTTTGTATATAAAAATTCTTATATGAATTCCTTGTATATAAAAATTTTGATACGAATTCCTTATATGAATTCATTGTACGCAAACTCTTATTTAAATTCTTTATACGAATTCATTGTACAAATTCCCACGCGAATTCCCTTCGGTAAAAGAAAAAACAAGGAGCACTGAGGAGTAAGATGGGCATTAACATGAAGCAAAGACGTGCAACTCGAAAAGGATGCAACCGCGACGAAGTAGAGCTGCTATCATCCAATTTCGCAGCGGTGATCTTATCGGTATTGTTCGCCTGGAAGTTTCTTCATCTGGAAGTCGACTTTCTTGCGAAGACCAGGTGAGCACGAAGCTTGGCGTCGCATACGAATGGATCTGCAGGGGCTCGAGAATCATCAGGTCTGGAGGCTTAATGCCGAGCACGAAATGAAAAGAAAAAGAGGAGAACGGAAAAGAAAAGAATGAAAAATGTCGCGCGACGTTGACGTCTCCGATGAGGAGGATGAAACTACGCAGAAGCAGATCGCCGGAGATAATAAAGGTGAAATACTGGAGGACTGAGAACAGGACACACCTCTCCCCGCGTGCTAACTACGCTTTTAGACGATTTGCATTAATTTTCACTTATAATGCCATCTCGTCGAGCTGCTCCAGGCAGATCTCCAAGGCACGTCGGGAGCTGTTTACTCGCGAAAAAGAACGGTTCGAGTTACTAATTCCTGGGTAAAGAGAAAGAGGAGAGGACTCCACCGAAGGAAGGGAGCTTCAGTCGTTGGTGATTTGTTGCGTTCTCAGCCTCTCGACTGTCTCGATCGCTCCTCGATCGCTTTCTATCTCGGTCTCGTTATTTTTAGGTCCGCGCAATGTTCACAGCTCGCGCCATCTTGGCCTTATCCAAACAACATTCAGCCCTTACTAAACATATTAAATTGTTCTTGACGATATGCTGGAAATATAATTTGAAAATTTAACATCACAAGAATGCATAGTTCGTTAACAATCGATTCCAAAGTCATCTCTCTAATATTCCCTCCAAAATTTCCTCAAAGACTCCTCGATTGCACAGATCGGTACCACTCGTTAAATCAAAAGCAACAAGTGAAAAATTCAATTTTCTTAATGATCCTACCCAAAAAGAAATATCCACGAAATCGTTCGGTGGTTTCAAAGCGTTTCCAACAAAGTGACCGTGATCGTCCGTGACTGCGTAAGATTTTATTTTTTTCATTTTTTCTAAATGTTCCAACTTCAAAAACCGCGAAACGGCCTTTTTCCTTTTGTCTGTGTTTTGTCCCTTTCCCAGGCGTTTCAATTAAGCCTGGCTTAAAGTTTTCCTCTTTTTTTTTCAAACCGAGATCACGATACTCGCGCGCGTGCAAGGAGTTGGAAACGGGATTAACGCTTCGTGCGTTTACCTTTGAGGGTCGCAGGCTTTAGTTTCGCGGGCCATGTCAAAAGAACTCTCCTTGTACTGCGTTGATGAAATTTTTAACTGTAACGCGACTCGATTGACAAGTTGACGGGATTCAAAGAACGTGAGGAAAATATTTAGTTATTTAACATTCTTGCTCTCATAAATCCTGTTCCATTCTGTTTAAAATTTTTGTGTCGAGGAATTCATACAAAGAACTTGTATTTGACTTTTTATCAAATTAATTCATACGAAGAATTTATACACGAATTTTTATACGAGTTATACAAAGAAATATTAATAAGATAGCTGTTCAAGTAAAAACAATTGCAAAATTACGAAAAGAAAAAATCATAGATTCATTGCGCTGTGCTTCTGGATCAAAATTTGTGTACAATACAATCTAGGAAAGGATAATCTCATAATCATTCCGTTTGATTATACTAAAAGGATTAATTATCCTTTCTAAAGTAACAAAAATAAACGTAATCATTCCACGTAATGAAATAATTGCCTTAACGATGATGAAATATATCCAATCAGTTCCTCGAACGAGGATCGAGGAATAACAGACACGGATTTCCTTCTTTCTCTTTCTAATCCTGCGATCTCCTTCCAGCTGCAAGGATGTTTTAATTAAAGTAGTATCCACTTAGGGAGAAAAAGATTACCGTGAGGAAAATCGACTTTCTCGGTGGCGGTGTTCTTGCCACGTGCAATTTTCTTCGAGGCGATCCGTAATTTTTGCGCGATCTTGAAAATCGACACGTCCGACCGTCTGATCCGTGTTGATCGCGCTACTTGCGAGTGGTTACGCCCGGTGAAAGCCAGACGAATCTTGACCGATGCTTGTTATTCTTGAAAAGTAGCATCGAACTCGTGGTACGTCAATTTTTCTTGAGTTTCGTCGATTAAACTTTGCCAATTTTTTTAATATTATAGAGAATAAAAGAGTTTTAAAGAATTTGGCAATTTTGGTTTATTTACGAGCGAGTGATTGCTATGGCGGTGAATTTCTTTTTCGTTTTCCCTTTCCTTTCCTCATCCCTTCATTTTTCCCTTAACTTTCTTTGCTTCAAAGAAAAATAAAGGAAGAATACAAAATCGAATGGCTAATGAATAGGCATGTATAAACAGCGAAGGGAGACTGAAAAATGTTGCGATTAAAAATTCCCCCCTCCCTCTGTCTTAAATTAACGCGCAAGCCGTTTAACTTTTTCCCTAGCTCGAGTTTTTCATTAAAATTCACGAGTATCCACGGTTGCATCTGTTCGTTAATGTTCCGGATAAACGATTCCCGCGATAAACGTGGCAAAATAAGCGATCAAAAGTTTCCGTTGCATCGCTTTCGACGAAACACCCTTTCGCAATAAAATTCCGACCGCATTGCGGGATCAGCTCGATGAGAATGGGCTGCAATGTCAAAGGATTAATTGAAAAGCGCGAATAACGGTTTTTTTTTTTACCAGGTTGCGTTTGAAGGCGGTTCGATTGACGTTTTCGGTATTCAAAAAACAGCGATTTTTTCGTGGCAATCGCAAACGTCGAACAGCGTGGTCGATTTAATCACTTAAGCGAAGATAGACGAAATTTGATTTGAGTTGTTGATAGGGAATAGAATGATATAGAAACACCTTGTATCTCTTGGTCATTCGAGAATAGTAATTGGAGAAGTTTATTCTCTTCGTTCACCTCCCTCCCCTATGTTTTCTTTACTTTTCCCTTTGTCGCAAATATATATTATTTCATCAAGTATTATTTTGTCAACGTTAGAGTTGATTTTAAAGAGGCTAGATAAGGGTGAATTTCAAAAAACTGCACAAAGCTTGAAATTTAGAAACTGTTATAAGTGCACCTTCTGCCCCTAAAAGTTCAACTATCTTCGAATTAATTAATAGTACTTAACAAACTAAAGTAGAGCAGAGAAAATAAACAAGAATCCCCGTCAGATTAATCTAGATAATTTTGCAGAATTCGTCCCATAGAAATAATCGGCCGGGATTGTTTAAGCTTGTATAAGAGGATGAGGCGCAATTAGGCGAACCCAATCCGTGTATTTACGCGTCGCGCGCGTGGCTGATGCATTCGCGAGGACGGTTTAAAATTGAATTATTCCAATCCCGAGCGGGAGTTCGCGTATCCGCGATCGAGTTTTATAGATTGACCTCATTTCTCTCCTCCTCTTCGTCCATTTTTCCCTCGTCACAGTCGCTGCACTCTGTTGCACCATGTTTCGCTATGAGATACCTATTCGTGTTTATATTCCTCGAATAAAACAGTTTCTCGTTCGCGCCGAACGCGTTCGTATCAGCTGTCGTCCATTTTTTTCCCCCGTTTTTCCCTATTTTCGCGAACCTCCGGTGCCTTTTGAACCGGACGTTTGTTTTCCCACGATCGCAAAAAGACATTAACGTCCGTCGGCTGTTGTAAAACAAACAGGAGAAGTCGCGATTGCGTTAAGCAACGTACCGGGTGTCGCTAGATAAGCATGGGGATGAAATATCGCCCTCGACTGGAGGGAACGCTCTTTCGTGCTTTTTATTTCCTTCTCGTGGCGCAGGATTCGATGAGATAAAAGTAATATTTTGGGGTCGAGGGACTGTGCGATTCATTTATTTAGCTATTTCTGGTTCCTATTTTTTGGTTCATATTTAGTTGGAATGTATATATTTTCGTAAAATAACTTTCTTTGAAGTAACTTCACGATCTTCGCGCATACTCGTTCAATTCAGTATACTCGGAAGATTGCTCCAACATTTTCAGGTTCGATTCGAAGCATTAGTTTAATAAATCATCCTAGAATCCAGCAACATAAAGTATTATGGACATCCATAGTTTCCATAAGAATCAACATTTTTTATCGAAGCTTGGGAGAAGTACTCTTCAAAGTACATACTTTTAACACCCTTACCGATCATTTATATCGGACATTTCGTGTTGCCAAAAGAAATTCCCAAATGTCGAGGAGTTTTTCGAGACTAAGAAAGCGTGCCACCCTCGAACAACGAAATGTCAACACCATTGACGCAGTGGCCTCCCAAATATTCTACTCCACGCGATGGTACGTCGTCACGGAAGTCTATTTACGTTTGTGGCCTACATCTGGCGTCCCATAACACCCCAACGAGATCCGCACGCCCAGGCGCGATACGTCCAAGCAGATCTGGCTCGCGTCGGGTTCGATTAGGTATCGTCCCAGCTGGCCCGTAAGAGCGCGATTAACTGGCGCGAAAGGAAATCGAAGTGCGCCTCTGTTCGTTGTCGAAGCCTTTTAAACGTCTGCGTCGAGCTAACGAGCTTGCGACCCCGCGAGTGCCCGACCAGGGACGCAATCGTGATTCACAGAGGACGATTCCATGTTTCGAAACTTTCGCGATTCACGGGGATGACCTTGAAGTTAATACCTGTGAGGGCAGCCAGTCGTTCGTCCTTGACTTTCGTCCGATCCCTCGATACCTGGTGGTCCCCAGCGCTCGGTCGTTCCTGGGGAGAAGAAATGAAGAATCGACCAGCTGGAATGGCACGCACACCCAGGTTCGGGAGCGATGAACCCGATAACGCCGGCCCAGTCGACGTAAAATCGTCCTGCCGTGACGTATTCAACGTTCACCGTGGCTCGGGGGGCTCTAATTCTGCCAACCTTGGCACTACGGCGATAATAATTGGGAGGTTCGAGTCGCGAAGTGAACTTTGTCATTCTTCATCCCTTAAAAAAATGCTCAGACATAGCTGAACGGCTTGTCTGTATTTTCTGCTATTTTTATCCCATCCCGATGACATTTTGGCTGGTTGCTCCTCGTACTTTGTCGAAAAGGATAGAATACTTAGTTCAAGAAGATAGTAATTATACTCGTTAAAAAAAAAAAAAAAAAAGAAGTCGAATTGAGTAACCCCTCCTCCTTTTCGAAGTCGGTTAAAAAATAGAAGATTCTCCACTACTAAAGGAAACTATCGAAGAAAGACATTTCAGAAGACATCATAATTTCTCGTATGTGACGGATGTTTATCGGTTTATTTTGATTAATGTTTCTTTAATATTTCATCATTCATATAATGATAGAAGCATAAAATGTTATTTCAATAATAGAATAGTACCTTTTATTTTGACAACATTAGTATTATCGAATATTTATTTCATCTATTAGAACCGTATTTCGATTAATATTTCATCATTGCATGAATTATGAAATATTAATCGAAATACGGTTCTAACAGATGAAATAAATATTCGATAATACTAATGTTGTCAAAATAAAAAGTACTATTGAATTTAATTATATGTCCCTTGGCATATCTTTGTCCCGTCCAAGAGCAACGATTCAATGTATGATACCGCCAGAAGCCACACAAAAATTTTCAAACAGAATCCAACATCGCCATAGGATGAAATGTTTTTCGGGAGCTTTGGAGTAGTTTCCCGCCCGATGGTCCGCCGGATCGTAAATTGTCGAGCGGCCATTAGAACTGGTTTCATCGGATGACCCTCCGGGTGCAGCCACGGTCGAAGTCCTCCCGTAAAACGCTTTAATCCATCGGCGAGCACGTGCTCGCGTCCGATCGTCACCCGCGCGATTAATCACTCTATTACATTAATCCGTCGGTGCAATTTATATCACGGGAACGCGGCGGCCACACGCATAATGGCTGAAATCCTGCGGCTCCCGGTGTCCTTCCTACCTCGACCACCACTCGAATGTGACGGGTCGTCGTGGAGCGTCCTGCTGGCGATAATTAAAACGCATTCCGCGCGATTGGCCTTGCGCTGACTAGCTTCTCTCTAATCACCCAGCGAATTGCTTCACGTTCACTGGCTATATTTGAATCCTTTATTTTGGATCTCTTGTTTTCTGATTTTTAAGATGTTCGACGATCTTTCGCACTGTAACGAATTTCAGATTTATTATTGCGATTTTTCGAGATCGAGGCTCGACAATCTTTTTTACGATGGCTTAAATTGTCACGGTGACTGGGGGAGGATTGTGGTTTTCGACATTTCAAGGTCGTCCATGTTTCTCTGACGAAGCTCCACGGTTATATTCGGCGTCGAGACGAGCTCGGCGAGTTCAATGATATCGCCGATCGCGTGCGCGAGATATTTTTAGGCGACCGTGTCAGATTCCTCGTTCTATATAACAGTGGCACGTTTTTGTCGCGCCAGAAGGTGAAGCCAGACTACGAACTAAATCGATGTTGATTACGAAAAGAAAAGGATATCTTTCAATCGATAATTCGTAACAAAAATGTTCAGAAAACGTTTGATAATTTCCGCGTCGAAATCGGGTTTCGCGGAGAAGCGTATAATACGATCAGGATCTTCCTGACGAAGCAGCGGTCGACGGGTCGATCGATGACCGATCGACCTCGATTCGACGCCTCGTGGCGAGCCTCGATTGATTTTTCCTGGTGTTCACCTGCTATCGCGGCGAGTATCGGAATTCCTCCTTTCTCTCCCTCTCTCTCCCTCCCCCCCCCTCAATCCATACGCTGCCTCTTTAATTGCAACACCTTGCACCACTCGATTAATTAATCTGATTAAATCGATAGCGATCGAGCTTACCTAGGCTTATCCAAATGAGAGAGAAGGATATTAAATTCGTGATACCTCGACATTGTTCTTCTATTATACATCCAAACTAAAGAAATTACTTGTTTTGCTAATAACGACGTTCTTCGATCAACATTCAATAAAAACTAATATGCGAGATAAAACAATCCTTCGTAAAGAAACTAAACACCGTCCCAAGTAGAATCAGTCAGCAATACGCAGACACTGCACATCAAAACTTTCTCAAAAAGCAACCTTACCCTTTCTATTCATTTTCACCTGTAAAATTATCGTCCCACGTTCCAGTCGCACCCCTCCCGAGACATCTTCTACAATTAAGCCCAGGAGAGTGGTCCAGAACCCATCGTCATCGAAAACTCGAAGAAATTCGAACGCGGTGGAGAGATACAGTCGCTTTCACCTCTGTCGCGTGGAAAAATAAAGAAAAATTCCGGTGGGTGGATTTCGCGCGTCTCGAGTTATCGGCACGAGGGAGAAAGGCTTCGAGCGGTATAGGGGTGAAACAGAGAGGGACTTTAATTACTGGCGGGTGAATTCGCAACCGGACGCACCCACGGGGCAGATTACCCCGGTAATATTACCGAGTTTTATTGCGGGGAGAGAAAAGTCGAGGTCTGAATGCGGCATGACTCACGGCACACTCATCTGGCACCGATGTTTCTGCTCTTATTGCAGCCGTCCCCCCCCCCCCTCCCCCCTCCCCCCACCGACCCTCCTCTCATTTCTGTTTCTCTTCCAGCGACTACCCACCCCGTCTGTTCCCTCTTCAACGTCCATCCCCAACCAGCGTTCGTCCTCCTCGTGCGTTCATCCCTTACCGAGGTCCTTCCTTTCCCTGGCCGTCATCCCCTTACCAACGTTCATCCCTCTACCCAGTGTTTCTCAAATTTCACCTTCTACCGTTCGTAAATGGAGACCGCTTCTTGCTTTCGTTTCGTACATCTTCGTTACACGTGAAAATATTTCAAAGTGCTTGAAATCAAACTGGAAGAGTATTGAATTCTACGCGGTAAAGGTAGATGGACTTCTTCTCTGTCTGATCTCCGTAATTGAACGATTTAATTATATATTCAATTGTATCGAATGCCTGGAACCTGTATCCGTACTTGAAATCTTTATCTGGAAGACAAACTGCGATGAATTTGCACTAGGAAACTATGGTGTTGTAAGTGGTAACGGAAGTGATCTAACGTACTAACGGGTAACTTAATCAGTCTAAAATTTGCAAAATTTCGACTCGTTACAGTTTGCTTCCAAAGGAAAACAGAATCATTCAACGTGAAAGCTTTCTTCCTTGTCATTTTCTTTTATCTTTTTCATCCCTTACCCACCGTCCCTTTTCATCGTCCACCCCCCTCTATTCTCCACAACCCTCCGCGCTCCGTGCTTATTCCTTTCGCCCCCTGTTGCTTTCCCTTCGTCCTTCTCCCTCCCTCTCGCCCAAGCCTGTCTCTTTTCGGCTCCCTTTCGTCCCCCCGGTCCTGTCTCCACCCTGGTCGGTTGGACCGCTCTTTTTCATCCCGCAACCCTCATATTCGTCCTTCATCCGCAACCAACGAAAATATAAGAAGAAGGGAAATGAAAAGCCTCGCGTTTTTACAGCGATGAACTCTATCGGTTGTTGTTGCCTCATCTCGCAAAGGGGATGGCCTTCGGCGAAGAAACAACCCTTCGGAGGAGTGCTCCGAGAGCTACGTCCCCGTTGAATCTGAAAACGTAGCAATGTTTGACGTATTTCTTAGGACTCGAGAGAAACGCTTCGTTTTAGAACGAAAACAATGTTGATATTTAGGAATTTTTTCTGGGGATACTGATTATTCGATATAAACGTTCGACACGTGTGTGTGGAGAGCACACGCTTTGAGTAGTATTTGTGACAATTTTCATAGAAATATCTCGATTCGTACGGAAAATATAGGGAAGGATTGATGATCTACTGAATTAAAAAACTGAATTCCTAACGAATTCAACTAAAAAATCTGCCCTTTCGCCGAGGCAACGTATTGCAGGTGTTTTGTAAATCTCTGCAAAAAAAGTAAAACTTGCCTAGAACCGTAATGTGAAACAACGTGTACCGTGTTTCGAGATTTATCACACGCGATGTACTTATTAACGTCAAAAATGAAGTAAGGTACGTGTGAAACAGGTCTTTTTTTATTTAAGTTGCCCGTCGCGAAGAAATCAATGTAGAAACACGAATAAAACATTTTTTAAACTGTCCTAAAATAAATATTCTTGTTCCAATGAGTAAATAAAAAAATACCTAGACACGAGTATAATATTCGAGCATCTGGAACGCGTCACGCGAAAAACGTAATCGTTGCATGGGTGGGAACGGATATCAGAAATAAAATCGTGAAGCACCCCCCAAACCCCACGTGCCCGTTCATGGGGGGATTATGCGAGCGTTTAACGACAGCACCGCGACGCTCGGCGTCCGTTAGCCAAGCCTTTTGCCACCCCTTTCTATTCGTGCAACCGAATTGCACTTCGACGCGAGGGGTGGCCCAGTAATCTGTCCCCTATTCAGCTCGCCCCCTCTTCGTGTCCCCTCCCTTGCAGCACTGCTTTCGACGCGTATCATTTCGCCCGGTAGTTTATCGAGAAAGAACAGGAAAGATAGCACCGGAGGAGAAAGAGCTCTGGTTTGAGGGTTGAAAATGTTCTGGGAGAATAAAATGACTTTTCTTTGAAATCAGTTTTGCACAACGCTTTGAAAAGATCAATTTTGTAATCAACCCTTCCTGGCGACTATTTGCGAGCAGATGGTCTTGCTGTTTATTTCAATTACTGCAATTATTTGTGAGAATTTCTTTGGAGGTAATGTGGAGTACTGTTTACTCTAATAAAATGAGAAGAAACATGAAGTGTGTCGTAGCTTTCACGTTATTAATTTTTGAGCGAGCGAGCGAGCGAGTTCTTTTGGTATTTATTCCATCCCTCCATTTTCCCTTCTATTTGGACCAGTGTAATCGAATGGAAAACTCGAGGATTCAACTCGAGCGCAACACCGTCTCCAGCAAAGCCGTTCCTTCTGTTTTTTTCTGTCTCAAATAAGGACAGGTTTCTCGTTGCTCGCACGTTTCATTCGAAAACAGGTTTCGGCACGACCTTATTATTACCACGGGTGAGGAACGTTGACGATTCGATGCAATTTGTCGCCATTGACGAACACTTACAGGCACGTTTAACGTCCAAGTCCCTTTAAACCCTTCCGAGACAATTATGCTCCGCCTCGGTATACTTGGACGCAAATTATAGTGCCTGTGGAAATGGCCTAACACTCGACATTTTGTCACGCTATGTAAATTAGCGCTGAGTTGTCCTTGAGTGATAAGAAACTCCAACCAAATGCATTTTGGGCCGATGACTAGAGTAGATGATATCGTTCATTAGTAATCGTTCTTGCCAATATTTTCACAAATTAGACAGCTTATAGTTTAGGTTAGAGAATAAGGAACGACCAAACAAAATTTCGTTCTCATAGAACAGAAATGGCGAGAGGTCGCAAAATATTAACGTCTCCTTCGACTCGAAGCCGAGGGAACTGGCGTCGGGACGTCGACGTCGCGACGACATCCCCCGAGCTAAACACCGGATAATCTCCCATGAATGCGCGTGAATCTGTCGAGCGAAGAGCCTCTAACGACACGGAATTTCGTCGAAATCTAGGTCGCCCGTTTCCCAATGGAAACGTCCCACGTCCCACAGATTTTCTACTCGAAAACGTTCCTTCCTTGGAATTTACGCTGATGCCCGATCCAAAGGATCAGAGTCCTAGTAAAACTGTGCTATCACGAAGCATACGTGCGAACGATTCACGAGGGATTCCTCTTTTGTCTTCCAGGTCTCAAGTACCTTCACTCGGCCAGAATCCTACACAGGGACATCAAGCCGGGTAACCTGCTCGTCAACAGCAACTGCGTGCTGAAGGTGAGTGCAGCCTCCTTTGGAGCCAGTAATGGCGCATTAATTGAGCCGAAACCGTACTTCCTGCAATAATGGATTACTCCGTTCGCGAGTTTTATTCGATTTATCGACTTTTCGGAGAGTCTAACGGCAAATCCGTAGCATTCGCGCAGGGATCTAATAAAATAATAGTTCCACGAATTAGATAGCCTACACTTTCAATTGGAGAATAAGGAAAGATCAAAAAATATTTCATACGAACCTGACAGAAATTGTAGAAGCTATAATAACATCGCTAACAAGCAAATTTTGAATGTTATACTAAAGTCCTGTTCGAATCGAAGCTAGTGTCGGGACGTCCTCGCGTTTCCACGAATTAGATAACCTATACTTTAAATTGGAGAATAAGGAAAGACCGAAAAATATTTCGTCCAAATCTGACAGAAATTGTAGAAGCTGTAATGGCATCGTTAACAAGCAGATTTCGAATGTTATACTAAAGTCCTGTTCGAATCGAAGCTGGCGTCGGGACGACCTTTCATTTCCACGAATTAATTAGAAAAAAACATTTCATGGAAATCTGAGAAAAATTGTAGAAGCTACAGAGCAATGACACGCGATTGAAATGTTTCGAAGAGAGTAGGAACGATTTCGAGGAGAGGATTGTACGTTTTCTCTGCGAACAGATCTGCGACTTCGGACTGGCCCGTGTGGAGGAGCCCGACCAGAACAAGCACATGACCCAGGAAGTGGTGACGCAGTATTATCGCGCGCCGGAAATCCTGATGGGAGCGCGGCACTACACGGCCGCCGTGGACGTCTGGAGCGTTGGGTGCATTTTCGGCGAGCTCCTGCGTAGGCGGATCCTCTTCCAGGCGCAGAGTCCTGTGCAACAGGTCAGTCCACGTCCTGTCCACCTCGATCACTGACGTACATCAGCTGTTACCAGAGATGGAAAATTTAATAACCGATACAAAATCATACATCGATTTCGAGCTTTATGACGACATTGTGGAATAACACAGCTTTCGTAGAGTTAATTTGTAGATCGATCGTGAGATGATTTCTTTAACGAACTTTCTCTGTGAAGTAAAATTAACCCTTCGCGCTCGAGAGGTGACTTTCGGTCGTCACCAGGTTCGACGAAGTAAATCAACCAGCAATAAAGTTTGTTTAGCTTCAATTTCTTTTTGAACTCGAGGTGTCAGTAAAATGATTGTTGTCGAGATAAAGATGATCTGATTTTCAAATCTCAAATTAGAGATTTCATGTTCGAAGTCAATCCAAGCTTAGCATTCGTGGCAGTAGAGTGCTAAGGAAGCATCTCGAGTAGATACCAGAAAAGAGTCCTCAAGTGTAAAGGGTTAAATATTCTGTTACAACATTGCTCTTAATATTTCCTTTTCCTTCGTTAAAATTCGCGTCTTGTCATGCATGATATATCGTTTTACGATGTCTCACAGAGGTCCCTCAAAAACAAAAGAATTCCTTCCAATCTATAAATCGACGGTAGACGAACTTTCACTTCACAAATCATCCCCCAAATTCTCGATCCCTCGTCTTCCTAGCACCATATCGAATCCTCCTTCGATTAAATATAATTATTCTTCCCGCGAGGTCGACCACAAAACAATGAATTTGTTCCTTTATTATCCGAATGGAAATAGAGAATACATGAGCAAAACGGCGTTCCCCCGTTTATCCGAATGAAATTACTATTCGGCCATCTCTGGTCGTGAACGGAGGTCTCCGTCGAAAAGGGATCGCGTTGTAAAATCGTGCACGTACTCGTTCGCTTGCAGCTGGAGCTGATCACGGAATTGCTGGGCACACCGACCCTCGAGGACATGAGGTACGCGTGCGAGGGTGCGAGATCCCACATGCTGAGGCGCGCACCGAAGCCACCCTCGCTGACGGCCCTCTACACCCTCAGCAGCCAGGCGACGCACGAGGCCGTCCATTTGCTCTGCCAGATGCTAGTCTTCGATCCCGTAAGTTCTTCGCCCGCCCACCCCTGAACGAGGGAGATCTGCCTCCCTTGGTTCGCGGTACAATGAACTGTTCCCTTCGAACATTGACGCTGATAGTTCCGAGAGGACGGGACACTTATTCATTGCGAATCTCTGATATTTATGGATGTACGGGATCATTCGTTAGAAAGACGTTATTCGCGTGTATTTTTCTTGTATCTAAGATGCATTTCATTGTCCAGAGTCATTTCTCGTTGATTTCTCATTGATTTGGAAAGATTTACCCGACGGATGGCTTTAAATAACACGGATCTTGATTATACGCGAGATAGAGACCTGTATAAAATGTACAGTGTGTTATGTTGACCTTCGAGTGTCTTTGAATAACAAGAATTGTGTTTGTATGGGACAAAGGGACCTGTGTAAAATATACGGTAATCGCTGAAGCTTCGGTTCGTGGTTCTCAAAGTTCAATAAAAAGAATTATTCGCGAATGGTCCATGAGCGTTTCCATTCTTATTCGACAGTGCGTAAAAAATACCTCGGGTCGCGACATCGTAAAAGTCTCCTCGAGTGGTATTCGTAACGAAAGTTGTAATAAAATGTTGACTGGCAAAGCTTGAGAGAGAAGTACAGTAGAAAAAAAGAATATGTCGAGGGCCTTTCGACTCCTAGAGTTATATTTATATTTGATTTTTCTTGAAGAACAAATTTGAAGGTCCTTCTATTATTATTCATTTTCAATCGTCTTCCACGTTTTCATTATATTTCCTCGTTCCTAATTTTTTAAATTTCTACCACGACCAATGGTTTTTGGAGAAATGACAAATAATTACGGTGCAAGGGTATCGGGACATTAAAATTCACGAGGGAACCCCAGATGCACCTTGTGCATCTACTGGGTCCTCAAAATACCGTCGAATTTGTTAATCGATAATTCATCCGTGCCACGAAGCGGACAATTGCCGCGCTTGGGATCTCCCGGCTACTAATCCAAATCCGTCCTGGCGATCGGGGGGTAGGTGAATTTATTCGTCCCCAGCAGCCTGGTCGCTTTTTATCCTCCCCCTCCATCCGCAGAGAAATAACCATCGTTCACCAGCCTCGTAAATAGCGAGAGCGGACGGGTTCGCTTTCGGCCAAAGCATAATCTAGTATTTCACTTCAAAGTTCGACCGAAATTAGTCGATCGACCTAATATACTTAATAATAATAATTACAATTATATTATTACATCGAGTATATAATGATTATTGACCCTCTTATAAAAAAAAAATATTGATTCTGAAAGGATAACGTAATATTCAAAACCAATATTTTTTAACACTTCTGTGGAATTAAGATATCTGGATAAAAAAACAATTGTGCAAAAATATTTTGTTTGCTAGACTCAGTTTCCGAAGCCCGATATTTATTAAAATTATAATTGATAACCTTCTCGACGATTCTACATTTATCCTATTATATTCGAGAAATATTGCAACATTCTTCACGCAAAGCCTCCACTCTACTACATATAATAAACACGTGTACACGTAGCACCTAACACTTCTACCCATTCCCACCCTGATTTCATTTATCACAGATTTTCCAAAACAAAAAGAAATCCTTTTCCCTACAAACGAAGATGGCTAATTCGAATGCGGGCCACTTTTTCTCACAAAATGCTCTCCAATGCGAAGGACGAGCTTTATCGATCGTTCGTTGACCTCGTTCGCGGACTTCCCGCAGGACAAGAGGATCACCGTGGTGGATGCTCTGGCGCATCCTTACCTCGACGAGGGAAGACTCAGATATCACTCGTGCATGTGCACGTGCTGTTACACGACCAGCGCAGGCATGAGACAGTACACGGGGGACTTCGAGCCAGCCACGTCTCATCCCTTCGACGATCTCTGGGAGCGGAAACTCACCACCGTGCAGCAGGTGAAAGGTAAGGGACCTCGAACATGGGAAAGGGACGTATACTAACTCGGACAACTTAGGGTTTCAGCCATCGTAGTAGACATTCCCCTGTTAATGGTCGAAAGTGAAGCAACTCGAGAATTTGAAACGTAACATTTTAAATTGGATTGTACCGCGTTATGTAGTAATTGTAACGACGCTCACGAATTTCTTTCGAAACCGTTGTCAATCGAAGAAGCTGACCAACGAGTAAATTCAGTGGCAGCGAGTGATCGATGTTATACCGGGGGGCGCTAATAAAGCGTTACGGACGCGAGCTCGTGAATTTTCCACGGTGTACCGATTTTAGGGCAGTAGATAATCCCCTCCCCCAGGGGCCGAGGTGGCCGAGTTAGCTTCATTGCCGCCTCGTAACTCGAACCGTATACCTGGTCCAATAAAATCAACCGATCGCTTTGCTCCATTACCGCAAAGCACAACTTTCCACTCCAGAAACGTCACGGGAGGGTTGTCGAGCTTCGACATAGGATTTCTGAGACTTTTTTTTACTAAGAGTCATATGCTCTATGTACGTTTTACGAATCATGGCGATAAACATTTCTTTTCTTTTTCAAATTAATAGTTCCTCAAGGATACAATGGCAAAAGTTTGATATCCCTGAGATATCTAGCGAGATGCCTAGTGTTTCGATGTTAATAATATTTATAAGCATGGTTCACGCAGGACACGTCATTGTACTGGTTTTTATTGTAATTGCATTATGATTAATCTATATTTATACTTGTAATATGAATTTATAATACTAATGCTTGAAATACGAATATTATTGCGTTAATTAATAAAATATATATTGCAGAGTATATCGTATGATTTTCACATTATGAATAATTTCATATCACGAGTAATCTATATTTACCAGAATTGTGAAGAAGAAATATAACATCATCGGATCGATAACATATCACTTCCAACGACAAGTAATTATTACGGCCCGGGGTCACTCGTTGTTTACGTTAAAGAGAGTCGATGTTTAACATTCCGTGGCTCGACCACCCCCTTGACAAGAGCGACGAGAGTTATCGTCGAACGGGCGCCGTTTCCCAACGGGGCAGATTAACAGTGCCGCTTTCTTCCGCGGAGAAAAATCGCGTCTCCCGGCGTGAGTCACGCGCATTATTAATAGTTTAAACGTCTCGGGCACGTGGCCGAGCTGCGGCGAGAACAATGATGCGATAGACTCTCGCGTGTGCGCGCAGCGGTCGCGATAAATCATAGTTTATCACCACCGTGGCCAGAGGACCGTGAAGTTATCGCGTATGACTTTCTTCTTCGTAATCGCGTCGAAACTGGGTCTGATGTAGTCTTTGAAAATTGCACGCCACGCCTTTTGCACGTTGCAGAAAAATGGTCGGAATCACTTTTGCCGCGAAGGAGGAAAATTGATTCGAACAAGTATTCGCAAGGGTTGGAGTCTTTATTATTTATTTCATGGGGTGATAAACATTCTTATTCGTGTGTAGCAATAAATTATCTTATTGTTAGTGGCGATTAGGTATGAATTTGTAGTGCGTTTGCGAAACAAAATAAATGGTACCTGTACAATGTATCAATTGGGAATTTGAAATACTGCAGATTGCTTCTTTGTGTCCGAAGTGTTTGAAAGAGAAGACGGTGTTGTAACAGAGAAAACAGGGTGGGTTGTTGATAAGGGAGGGTTCTTCGTGCAATAATGAATCGAAAGTGTAGGATAGGATTTTCTGCTAGGAGTCTTCTTTTGTGAGAAAATTTATTTTGAGTATTCGTAGACGTGTCTGACCATCGCTCCCTGTTTCTACTTGCAGTGGCAAATATCAGCTACGTGATTGGTAGCACCTATTTCTTCTTGATCTAACCATTTTCTAACTGTATAAAATCAGTTGAAACGGATACAAAACATGCAATCTGTTTTCAACGTGCAACGCGAGTAGAAATACCCAGTAATGGTCAGACGGGTCAGTCAAGTCACTCTTCCCAAGGCTCGCGCGCCCCAAGAATGTTGAAATTGAAGTATCTCGGCATCGAAGCTTCGCATGCAAAAATGTCATTCTGCATTTTCGATTCATTATTACACGGAGAATCTTCCCCTACGAAGAATCGACCCCCTTTGGACCCCGTTATCGCGGTTATGCCTCAAAGTCTGCATATTGACATGTCGAAACGAAACAATTTTACATCGATCAGTTCTTCTATTAGAAGAACTATTCCCTCTCAAACGAAGGTCCAAATCCAACCATCCGCGTCACGATTGAATCTGTTGTCTGTTTCAGAGGAAATGCACAAATTTATAGCGGAACAGCTGAACACGTCGCGCGTGCCGCTCTGCATAAATCCGCAGTCCGCGGCGTTCAAGAGCTTCGCAAGGTAAGCCGCAGGTGGCGGATCGTCCAGGTTATAAACGATCGATGATTACCCGAGGCAAATAGAGAGGAAAAAAAAGAAATGAAAAGAAAAGATAATACGTCAGCTAGGATAGACAGAAGCAGGCCACAGCGGCCTCCGCTAGGGGCGAATCTGTGATCGCGGAATCGAAGCCCCTCCCTTCAACGGATATATCCCCTCCACGCGTCGTCCAGCCCCCTCTCCCCTCCTTCGAAGACCAACCACCTTCGAATTAAACACGCGTCGAAAGAACCGAAACGATTGATCGCGGTGGATCGAGAGGGAGAATACGCCACGTGCGTATGTGTGTTCGTGTGCGTGACGATGGAGTACTTGTGTGATTTTTTCGGGATTTCATTTTTTTTTTTATTCGTCGAAATCGAATCGGCCACGGTAATGGGAGAGCCACGGATAGGGCGAGCCTAACGATTTTTCGTTAAATAATCGTCGCATCGTTGGCACGATTGCTCGGAGGACAATTGTTAAGTGTGTGTGGGAGAGGGTGACGAAAGTGGGTGAAATTTCGGTTAAATGGCAGCTATGTAACCGCAGAGTCGATAATAATAGTTGAAAATGTGTTCAAGAGGAATTCCTAACCCTTCCTGTGATTGTTCTCCTAATTTTATTACTGGGTTAGATGTAATTGCATTTCACTAATATTTAAAGTATTTCTATTTTGCAATTCAATTAGAGTATAAATCATTCCACGTACTTTATCTGCAATCTTCTTGCTTGCCAATAAAAGAGTGTCTTTCAGCAATAATGGTAAATAAGACAGACTATCCTCGATGGCTATATATTTTAAACACTCCATTTTATATTTTGTACATGTCGTTTATGTAGTTAACGAAGATACTCCCCATTATTTGCTATCATTGCCAACAGAAGGACTAAATGTGTTTCACAATTTTATTATTTATTACTGACTGCCACGCCTCGATAATAAAAGAATTAGAAGAGAGACACACGTTGCCATTACTCCTCTTTTCGTGAAAATGTCGCCCGCCTTCGCATACCGGAACAAGTCGTAGCGTCCGTGGCTCCTTCAGGACCGGGCGGGATTAAAGGGACACGGGAAACGAAGAAATCCAGGGGATAGAGGAGCGTGTACGGAAATTAAAGAACCGTGGAGGTCGCGAAGGGAAAGGGAGGGGAGTGCGGGCAGGTCGAGGACCAGAACGATCGAAACGAGCCAGAAGAAGCGATCTTTTGTCCCGACGACCCTCTTCCCGCCAGCATCCCTGCGGATCGAGAACCCGAGCCGAGATTCCGCTTGCTTCCGGACCGTTCCATGGGAAACGATCGAGAATTGACCTAACCGACGCGTGCGCGATGCGAGCATACGTGTCTGTGTCTGTGAAGTATCGATGAAACGAATCGAGCGCGTGATTCGCACCCTTTCGTATCTGCGCGAGATCCCGCCGATGGGATCGGTTGCTTTCGATCAATTTTTGTCGAGGGGATGAAATTGGTGTGAAAATATTGATTCAGTTATCCGGGAAGACGTTCAGGGTTGAAGATTCGGGAGCCTGGGTTTGTTTTCGCGTTTAATGAATTCGCCGTGTCGGAATTAGGATGGGGATGTGTATTTAGTCGGAGAGCGGGGTGGCTTTGCAATCCAAGCAAACGCTTTGGTTGCGTCGAGGGGTGGTTACTGTGTCGCGTGGCGCTATTGCTGAGACGAAACTGGCTCAAGGCCTCTCGGTATAATCTTTTCACAGGCCCTCGCTTGGCTTGATTTAATATAAATATATGCATGTAAGATGTTGTATATAATTTAAAACAATTCCCATACATATTGCGCGTACCGAACAAACTTTCAATAGTCCCTGTATTCTCTTACCAAGCGTCCCCCTCGAAAAATAGTTGATCACCATTTATCACAGTCGGAGAAAAAAAAAGACATCCCTTATCTCTGACAGTTGTGCTATCTCTCGTTCTCGAAACGCCCCACGAAAAGAAAAATCGAAACCCTCCCCCACCTCGAACAGATCAAAATAGAGATAGCACCA
>NC_071983.1:10466624-10621263 GCF_026283585.1 Hylaeus volcanicus | reverse complement strand
CCCCCAATAAGATACGAATAGAGAAAAGAAAAGAAAAGAACAACTCATTCTGTTTGACATGATTTTCCAAATATGTAACATTTCTCGTGTTGCTTATTGCCGTCAAGTTAGGGCAAGCCGATCGCCGACCCAGCGCCCTGCGCCGCGTATACGTACACGTTACTACTCCAACCAGTACCGAATCAGCTATCTACCACTGTCAGCTACTATCGACTACTACCGCTATCGTCTACTACTACTACTACCGCTACTACCGCTACTACTACTACCAATCGTGTTACGTCTCCTCCTGAACGAACCGAACAAACAGAGAGTCAGCTCTAGTCGGCGCGACCTCGCTCGCAGAGGTACTTGAACAAACCATTTTACCACCTTACGATTTGTGTTTACTTTCTTTTTGTATTTATTTCATATATATATATATATACATATATAATATCTCTGGTTACGTTACCTTCTGTCATATGTCTCGTCGTGTATAATTGCCACCTTGCTTTCTTACATTCTGTTTAGAAACTCTTGTATGAATGATACTGTATATATATAGACACACAGCCACACACACACACACACACACGTGCATGCATATACATACGCATATGCGATGAGAATTCGATGGCTTTATCAGTAGACGTTACGTGTATATGTATGCGTGCGTGTGTGTCTGATGAATTACTCGTGACAGCAGGATCCCAGCGCCGAGTCTGCTTCGCAATTTTTCGATCGGGGACACGACACGATTTTGGCGGAGGGAACTTAGTTGATTCGGAAAATTGGGATTTAACGAGCGATCGATATTCTACTTTCTTAACGACGTACTCCTCGAAGGTCCACAGGTTGACTGATCGATGATTTAGAATCGTTTTTCAGCCGAGGGATCGGTCTTTCCTGATTTCTCAGACGAAAGATCTCGAAGTATCCGATTTCTTAGCTGGAGGAATTTCGGTACTCGAGATATGGGTTTGACCACTACGTGGTCAACCAAGTTACACTTTTCTTTAAGAAACGACAAATAGCACGACACTGCTTCCCTTAGGGCTTCTCGCGAAACACGTACCGCGGTACAAGTTACCCCCGAAAATTGTTCGTATTAGAAACATCGTCTCTAAGTAAATTGCGATTATCGTTGCTTTTGTTCCGTTGTTCTCTAAGCGATAGGTACGATCCTCGTCGGAGCATAAAGTTAAGAAAGAAGTCGAAATCTAGGGACCTTCGACGAGTCTCGAGGAGCATCTGATCGTTACTTGGAGCAGGCGCATCCTGTTTTCGATTCTCGAGGGAACGTCGGTGGCCTCGAGCGATCGAGAAACGCGAATAGTCGATAACCGTGTCATCCCTGTCGGCTCGTCGCTGGTGTGCGTGCGTCGATCACGAGCCTCTGTGAAAGTGGTACTTGTAAATAACGCTGAAAGAACGCCTGAAAAGAGCGCTTTGGCCGACACGAGTGTTAAGAAGGCCTGATGAACCATGCAGCCTTCAGTTGGGAGAAACGAGCTCCCGAACAAAAGAGAAAACAACGACCGCGTCGCGAATCAATCGAAAGACAACGATCGAGGTGTGAGAAAGAGACACGAGGGTTGCGCGGGGGGGGGGGATCGGCGATTACTTTCTTAATAATCGATCGCGATTGTCCGGATCGATCGGTAATCATGGACTGCGTTTGCAACCGGGTCGGTAATTTGTAATCTTTCGGAGCCCAGTCTGATAATTCTCTGATTATTCGTGGATCGTGATTGCTGGCTATCGGTTAACCATTAATCATGGTCGTAGTAAACGTGACGATAATGCGACACGAGTGTAATCATGATTATGGGATGATCGTGCGCGATAATCGTAATCGTGGATTACAGTTTGCCCGACAGTGGGGGAACGTTGGAAATGTGGTCTCTTTCGCGGTGTATTAGGGGTAGATCGACACTTTCGTGTCCCCTTTTTTAACGTCCACCCTCGGATCATGGTCGAACGAACGTCTCGCGATAATTAACAGCGGTGCCTACCTTTTATCCATCGACGAATCCGCCCTCACCGACTCCTCGATTATTTCTTTCTTTCCTTTTTTATTTTTTTTTATTAATAATTTTCTACTGGAAGTGCACTGTAACTTTTCGATAATCTGTTCGATAATCTGTCACGCATAAGAATAATACTTGTAGAAATATTCCCAGATTTCGATTAATAAAATTAATCCTGTAGGATTATTTTAAGCGAATTGACAATTTGATCACACGCTCTTTGCTGTTTACTCTTTAACACTTTATACCGTCACTCTCCCTCGATCCTCTGTTTATATAGATTACATGCATGCTCGCACACAGATATTACGCGGTTATCGCACCTTACATTCTCTCTTCCTAACCCCATCGTTCTCACTCTCTCACACTCGCGCTCTCGGTCATTGTCTTCTTTGTTGTTTTTAGGCGCCGCGGATCTCTTCGGTCACCTGTTTCGATTTCAACGTTTTTTCGTCGACGTTGCCTGTCGGTTTGCAAAACACTCTTATCCGAAGAGGGCAATGACCGTCGGTTATGTTTCGACGGATCCTACAATTCCCTCTTACATTTAAATTCAGTGGACATTACGAAAGTATTCGCACACTTTTGAGCCTCGGAAGATCTTGTAGAAAAATCAAGTAATTCGTCAATGAATCACGTTTCCACGCAAAAATAAATCAAGTACCGCGATCGAAGCTATTGTTTTCCATTTGATTTCCTAATATTTTCGCCACGTGCCTAACTTACTATCATCTGAAGCGTAATTACTTCCTAGAACAGTGGGACCATACGAGTAGTCCGCTCCTACAATGATTCCAAGTAGAATAAACCCTGCCCGACAATGTTCAAGCCGACCAAAGCTTCCAACCAGAGATTTTTGTAGTCCCGTTCTTCCAATATTTTTCCTCTCCTCCCGTCGCGTTAGTTCTCGTCGTCGACGGGGTGTTCTGTCGCGAAAAAGGAACGAATCCCTCGAAAAACATTCGCGTTGAAATTAACCGCGGGGTAACGACACGAGCGGCGCTTTTGTCCCGCATTCCTCGAGGCGAAGGGGCGGCAGGGGCTCGACTCGCGACCGGGCCGCTTTTTCAAAGTCCAGAAATAATTTCGACGGTTCGCGGCCGTGGCGGGGAAGGGAGGGAGGGAGGGTTGACGTCGAGACACCCGAGGACAGCGTAGAGGGTGGAGGCGAAAAAAGAGAACGAGACGCTCCTTTTTCGGTCGGTTTGTTTCCGTCGCGCTATTTTCGCGGCTGGCTTTTCGCGCGAACTTGGCGAAGCAAAGGCGAAGGCCGCCCGGAGAATACAGGATGTATCATAACCTGTGGCAGCCATGTTGTTGAAGAGACGCGAGGACAACAGGACAATTTTGAGGAGTTCGAAGAGGGGGTTGTAAATAAACGAGTGGAGGAAGATCTTGTAGGCATTTTTAATAAATCAACACGTTGATCGTCGTATCAATCATGTATGGATGAGTGTTTTTTTCACTCAAGAACTAAAAAGAATAATTCTGAAAGTTACACGTCAAAGGAGATGAATTTAAATGAAATTTATGAATTTTGATGTAGTTGCAAAAATAAATACCACGATAAATGTTTCATTCTGTAGACTCCAATAGTCTAAATAATATTTGATCTTGGGAGAAATTTTGAAGAATATTCGTTTGGCAGTTAACGTGTTAAAATGAATATGTTACGAATGTAACATATGTGTTTATATAGAGTTTTCAGTGTTTGTAATACTTATTCAGAAACGTGGCAATGTAACTTCCGAGGTCAAAGTGCAATTGAATAGAATAACTTAACGAGGTACAATTTTTCAGATTATTTTGGGGGGCTCTGTCAAGATTTTTCAGCAACACAGACTTTTGTATGCTTAGTTGTGCCTCCAACTGACCACCGAAGGAGCTCCCACGTGTCATGATACACCCTGTATAACGTCGAGAGGGAGACCGACTTTAACGAACTAGGCATTCGCTTTGCTCCAAAGTGAAGCTCCTTTTGTAAATTAATTCCGAGGAAATGACTACTATTCCTGACTTTTCCTTTTGCATAGCGTTCATACGTATCCTAGAGGCTAAGAAAATGTTTTTTCAATTACATACACGCGTGTTAAAAATGGCCTCGTGTATCGTTGCAAACACCAACACGAAAAATTCATCTTCATAAAAGCAAACCCTTAACATGAATCTCATGCAGCGCCGTTTCTAACACACGTACAGATACCCAACATATTATTTTCTCATTCTTGAAGATACATAAAAGAAACACTAAACGAAAGGAAAAGTTAGGCCTTGCGATCATCTCCTCGGAATTAATTCCCCCGAGAATGACTTCGTTTTGGATCAATTCGACCGCCTTCTCGAACGGAAGATAAAAGCGGAAGCGTGATAGGGACGCGGCGAAACAACGGGGAAAGAGAGAGATGTTGATCCGTAAAACACCTTTCGAAAGTTTGATCGAACTAGAAAATCCAAAAAAAAGAAACGAAGAAACGAATACGTAGTGAAACGATAAACAAGATGAACGGCTGGCTGTCACACATGCTGACAGCTGCATGGAAATCAGACGAAACGTTTTTGTTTTTGTATTTTTTTGTTGTTGTTTTGTTAACTACCAGACCTGTCGGTCAAACCCCTTCCGTTGTCGTTTTTCCCGGCAACGTGGAATTTGAAGAGTCGAGGTGACGCCACCGCGAACCCGTTCCGAGTGGAATGTTTATAGTCGAAACGAAGAATGAATCGACTTGTGCGACCACCCACCACTCGTTCGAATAGAGAATAATTACCCTCTGTCGCGAGGGAGTTAGCGACGAGCACGAGCATCTCGCGAGTAACGTTCAAATCTGAACCATGCTTCCTAATTGATCGATGTTTGGCTCGTAGTTGAGTAGAGCATTTTATTTAACGACGTGAATGTTTTGTTTCTGTCGATAAATTGGATTTAATTTCAATTTATGTAGCCTTCTTTGTTCGAGTCGTCTTCGGTGCGATACAGTGACCGTTGCTTTTATTTCTTTCCAAGAAAAGTCGCTAGTGAAACTTCCCCTGCCTCGAGTCGATTCTTTCTTCGTTCCAGCTGTAGCTCGAGCCACAGATTTGGGACAAGTTTGCGCGACTCTTCGAATCGCTCGTCACGAGAACGCAGAGCGTTTCATTGTTCGAGAATCGAGCTAACCGTGCGAACGCTAGCAGCTTCGAGATAGTCGCGATTATAGTCGCTTGGGAATCAGCTGGTCGCTCAAAGCCACTTCTTTGATCGAAGAATGAACCGAATGAAAAATAGAATTTAACCGTTAAACGTGATATACTTCGCAAAAAAATGCCCATGTTATTCGTTTATCTTTTATTAAAATTAAGATTTAATTAGCCTTGAGGGACCACTCGATACCTTCTTATGGCCATAGAAAAACGTCAGCGAAACGCAAAGTAGAGTACATACGCAACGATCGACCCACGACAATCGATCCTTGCCATGGCTTGTGGGCCCCCGTAGAATTTGCTAGTAGCTTGCCAATTGGCCATCCTGCCGATAAAAGTCAACTCGGCTAATTTTCGATTTGTCTGGGCCGCAGGAATGTATTTTGCCTTCGATTTAACGTTCTAACCAGGGACTGACAACCGAAACACCGGAACAATGGTACTTTAAAATGGTCCTATTGGTGGGAAATTAAATTAAAATGGTTCTTTTGGTACTCGACAATTTATTACTACTCGAGTGCTGTATACAGTGCACTGTAACATTTTGCTAGCCTTTATATATATATATTCAAGAATAATTTACGTAATTGTTTTAGTCTAGAATTGTTTCAGACCGAGGTTGAGAAAAATAATTCACCCCTCGCGTTACTATGATTTTCCCTGGTCGAAATGTTTATAGAAGCCTCTTTATAATTCTTCGGAATAAGGATAGATGCTCAAATAAATGATATTTTTAAAGAAAATGTCACTTTCTCGCGTTAAATGTTCCACATGCATTAATTTCGATGTTACGAATGCCCAGAATATGACACTTGTAAACAAAATAAATATTACTTTCTCGCGTTAAATTTTCCGCCTGCATTAACCGAGAAACGAGCGATAAATTTATTAACAAAAAAAAAAAAAAAATGAGCCGTGTAATTTTGGTTTCAAGTCCCTGGTTATCCGCGAATTTTTGCCCGTTGCCTTCCTCCCATCGATTGTACTCGACACTCTCGAGACGCACTGCCACTCGTTGACGATGCTGTATCACCACCCTTCCTCTGCCCAGATCGTTAGCCGACGAAACTCCAAGTGCGAGACGAAACGCTTTATATCTCGACGGTTTTGCCCGCGTGAAAAACCATACCGATAGCGAGGAGCACTTTGCACTTTCGTCGTGTACAGTTCTTGCAAGTTCGAATCTCCGAACCCTCCTCCCACGCGTGTCGTCGAGCCAGTGATCCACGAAGCCCCATTAACCGCTCTACAACCATCCGATTCCCATGGTTGCGGCCCGATACAATTTTCACAATTGTTATCTGTACAGAGACAGAGAATAATCGAGCCAAAGCTGAGAGGATCTATCGTTTATTAACACTAGAACTACCAGGCTCAGGCATTTTCGATGGTCTTTTTAAAGCTACTGAATTTTAAACATTGAATCTGCCTAAATTTTCGAAATTATGAATGCAATTTTTGAGTAGCATGTATAAATTATACACAATTGTTTCACGTATCATTTGATTTAGTAACGCGTGAAATATTTTTGCATTCCATTGAAAATAGTATCCGATATCGAGGTTTAGTGTTACCAACGCCTCCGTTGCAATTTGTGATGAAAATTAGTGGACTAGGTACGTGTATATTAATTGATTCGCCCTCCCAGTCTCTATTTTCAAAGATACAGCGTATAAGGAGTACGATTCGAGCGTCGGTAGTTTTAGTGTTAAATCCTCCGATCTTCTAACTCTTTCGTCCCACATGGAAGACCTGTAGGTACCCCATGGGAATCGAAGGGTTGAGGAATAACCTCGCCCGAGTAACTTGGAACGAAATCGATCCTCGTCGATCCCGGCTCGAGGACACCGTGACCGAGGGGCTCGGTAAACCCAACCGGAAGTCGCGACAGTCGACCGCAATCGTCGGGACACGTTCTCCCGGAAGCTTTACCGAGTCCCTCTGGTCTCCACGTGTTTCGCCAAGAACTCATCGGAGATTCGAACCGTAGCTCACACGCCTCTGTTTCTCCCCGCAAGTCACACTGAAAATGTACACGTCCCGAGTTAAGACCAAAAACCAAACTAAAAGTAACTAAAACAAAAAAAAAACAAAAAATAAATAAATACATAAATAAATACCGAAAAGAAAAGACGGAAACAAAAAAAAAAATCCAGATCTTTTCTCTGTGAATGACAGCCTCTAATGATCTCTTCGTACGACTTGCAGCTCCACGGTGGCTCATCCCTCGGAATTGCCACCCTCTCCTCACCAATGGGAATAAAAATCTTCTCCGAAAATCGCGAACTCTCGATGGATTTTTGAGACAGAGAAAGAGAGATGTAATAACGAGAGACAGACTCACACACAGACACAGAGAATCGCGCACAACCAACGGAAGAGCGAAATCGTAACCCGGGAGAATAAACGATAGAAAGAGAGTGAGACAGAGGGGGAGATAAAGATAGAGCGTAGAAAAAGGATCCACGAGGAAGGAAGCGATGAGAAGTTGGGTCTGGGGGTGGGCAAGGATGAGAAGAAAAGGAAACGCAGGAGAAGAGCCAAGAGAGACAATAGACTGCCGAGCACTGTAGCCTCAATTTTCGACTAGCCGATATATACATATATATATATACATAGACGTGTATGTATATAGATATCTCTATACTATATATATATATATTATTATACATAACGCTGTATACATACGAGGGAGAGAGAGAGACAGAGGGAGCCTAGGAGGAAGGACACACGAGTAGCCAATTATCGACGAGGGAGCAGCCGATCACAAGCGATCGGTATCATTTTTCTTGGGGGTTCGAGAGTGTTCACCGACCGAACCGAAAACGGTGTCGGATACCGAACCAGGGGGAGACGAAAGCGAGAGGAGAGCGTGTTTAGTCTGTAAGGGAGCGTCGAAGAGACGGGCCAGTCTTATTTTTTTTTTCTTCCTTTTTTTTGTTTTCTTTTTAGATTTTTCACGCGCCGGGAGGAAGGCGGCCGCGGACCCCCTCTTTTAGGAAGAACCTGTACCCCCTCTCCTATTCGATTTTAACGTGTTTTTGCTGGATAACAGAAGACGAGGGAAACGTTGAGTGTAGAGCAGAAAAACTTAGAGGTGCAATTCATGGACGATTTGGTATATGTGCGAGGTGTGATTACTTGTATGTCTTAAACAAGATGTTATCATGTTTTTGTAGAGTCATCTTCAGGATCTCCTACAGTTGAATTTATCGAATAAATTCATAAGTCTGCTGATCACTTCAAAACCGAGACCTGCGATTAAGACTAAATTGGATTTTTGATACCTGAGAATTACGACGATATTTGCAATGGAAACTCTATCGAGTTATTCAAATAAAAACGTATGGAAACTTATATATATATACTATGTACATAGAGTTAAAAGAAAGTGTGTAAATATTGAACTACGATATAATCTTTTTTGCTTGAATAATATCGTGAAACTCGTTGTTGAAGAAACGTAGAAGATGTGTATGTGAATCTATCGGACCTAACACCACTTAAATTTAATGAGTAGTGCAATGTACGTACGAACATCGTCGCAATTTTCAAATATCAAATATCTGTTTTGTTTCCAATCACAGCCTTTTACTTGATAGCGATCATTTCCATTCTTTTCATGTATTTATTCAGTAAATTCGACAACAGTCTTCTTGAAAAATTTCACCTCTGGGAACTGTACTATTTTTTCTATTAACGAAGTCCACTGAATAAGGGATCTCTAAACTCATCGAGCATCTACATTTAATATTCGAATGGATTCTTCACCATCCAGCAAGAACGGTCCAAAATAAAATGGAGACGAGTTAGGTTTTCTTATAGATAAACTATCTACTTTCAATTGCGCGAAGAGATCTGGAAACATTGTCATGTAATCGAGGAGTGGTTCACTATGTTCTCGTATGCCTTTGTAGTGAAATGGCAGTTCACAACTAAACTCGCACGCGAAGAAAAGTAGATACTAGCTTCCTAAGCAAGCGAAAAAATCGACTAGACCAGAGCGAAAGGTTCCAGGAACCTCTATAGAATTGCACTCGACTCCTGAGTCGATTGTTTCGCTTACGCCTGGACCAAAATAGCGAACGAGAGGGCACAAGTTGAGCCCCTTTCCTCCCCTCTAGATTTTATTGTCGGGAACGTTCTGCAATCCGATTCTTCGTCCAAGAAAGAAGCCGACCGGAACAGAAGACATAAGGACGCGCCTAACTTCGAGGAGCTCCTAACTTCGAGGACAAGTCTTGCCAGGATCTCCAAGGAGTCGAGGATCGCGATCCCTCGAGGACTTTCGCGGTTTTCAACGCCAATCTTCGCTGCGAGGATTGGTCGGTTGTAAAGATCGACCTCGGAGGGAGCCTAGATTCGATTCGAGTTCTTCAGGGTTGGCTGAACAGGTTGCTAGCCCTCCTGGCAAGGGTAACAGACGTAACGATGTCTCTGTTCGAACGATAACCGCGAATCGGGGTTGTTGCACCCTCGTAGCCACGTCAAATGGCCCTGTCGTCGCGACTCGATGAAAGGTTACGTCTGCGACCCCTGTGAGTCGGTCGACTCGAGCGGAACAACTTATTCTGCGTCGCGTTTAGTTTGATTAGCGAACTTCTGTCCTGTTCTGAGTTTTCGGTAGAGAGACGCTCCAATCGCGGAGACATCGCGGCGGAAACGTCGACTCGAACAGGACTCGATCCGCCTTGGATCGCGATCGAGCGACTTCTCTAGCTATCTTTCAGGAAGCTTCTGTCCAGGAATGCTCAAGAGTCGCGTGGATCCTCAGAACTCTCGCACGGTCGTAGATCGCGCGATTCGTTTCGTTAATTAAGAAAACTACGCTCGTATCCTCGAGAGCATAGGGTCTCCGAGAACCCTCCTCGCGTAAATAGCTATTCTACGTTTATAGTTTGAGTGCGTAAAAGTGCTTCCGTGCGAGATCCTTGGTTTTGGCTATCCAGGCCCAACGATCGCGAACTTTCCTTCCTTCGATCCTGTTTTGCGTTTGAACGAACGTCCCACGATCCCGATGGCGCGTCCTTCCTTCGGGGGACGACGAACCATCGTCGAGCGACCATCACCGTTTCAGGTGAACGTTTCCTTTCCCGTTTATTTCGATTCAGACGCAACTCCCAGGCCAAACGAAGGACGCACGGGTACCCATTAGTTACGTTCTGAGTGTGATTTTAGTTTAAGGAACTTAGGTAGCCAGTAGCTCGCGGGGATCGCTCAATGGCCCCCTTAGGTAGCGATATTTAGCTGTAGCGGATACTTTTGATTTTGTAAATGAACCGTAAACACAAGGCACACACCCACAGAGGCAGACATGTGTTCTCTTTTTTACGCAGACTAATTTCTACTAAGGATCCCGTTGCGAGGATCGATAACAATGTAATCGTTTAAGTACTTTTTAGCGTACCGCGTCGAGGCGGAGGGAAAAAGACAGACTTTCGAGGGAAAGAGAGGGGACAGAATCGAACTGATTTTTCAAAGGATCCGTAGATCATTTTTTGTTTGTTTGTTCGATTCGAGGACTCCGAAGGGAGATCGTCGCGAGGACGATCGTCTTTTGTGAATACACCCTGATATGTTTAGTAGACGCACACTACCGCTCGGACGCCTCGGGACGATCGTGTTTTTCAGGAGAATATTTTCTTATTCGATAAGTCGATGGTTAGAGTAACGTGCGTTTCAGACAACTTAACCGAGGTTTCAGCTATCCACAAATTAATCAATGCCGCGACGGTTTCAAATGCATTTCGAACGCGTTAAACAAAATCGTATCGATCATTTTGTTGCCAAGTACCTGGCACCTCGCCCAATCATCGAACGTGTACCTATCGTCTTAGGTATCGGAAGATTAAAATTCCTACCGAGTTTTGTTAGAAAAAATACACATCCTCGGGCTTTCGAGCAGCAACGTAGATTCTTAGCGATTGTTCGAGCTCGCGGCTCCCTTCGTCGGGGTACCTCTTGTAATTAACCATGTAACGAGTCGGTCTCGAGCGAAAGAGCGCTTCTCTCGTCATTTGTAAATAGGTCATCAGCGCGTTCACCGTGTACATAAACTTTTAGTAGCTCATGAATCGAATCACCGCAAAAGCGCATACCGCACCACGCCTGGAATTCCCGTCGCGTCTGATCGCAGGACACGCCGCGATCCTTTCCAGCCGGGAACACTTAATAGGAAAACTTCTCCGAAACCGCTGGATCGCATTTTTTTTTTTTTTTCTTTGTCAAACGACGTCAAACGTGATCGTCCAGCGTCAGACGCCGCGAGAATCCGACATGTTCCACCGGGTCCTAGAAACTTGGACGAACGAAGGTGTTCCTTCAGGACTTTCCCATGATTTTAATGATCTCGTTGCTCCGTTGTAGAAGGAATCGTTCGAAAAGAACGCAAAGTCGTTGACTCGAGATTGAACTTGCATTTGTACTTGGGGACTGTCCATAGATTCGTGCGCAATTTTTGTGAAAAACGAAACGACGTTGTACAACTTTAATTATTGATTGAGTTTTAATTCATAGCGGATCGTAGGGTTTCGTTTTCGCGATAGCGTAAGGGTCCAGTTTAGCCTTTCGCTAGGATTCTTGTATGTTCGAAGGCATTAGAAAACATGTTTATATTAATTAACGCGATAAGTGTATAGATGTAGTTGGTATCGATCGATAATATTCAACGAAATTTTTCCTTAACCCATTAAGTACTACGTTATTGTTTTTCAATGTACTATATGTTAGAAATTCATTTCTTAATGTTATGGCTTGTACTATAAGTAGAACTTTAGCACTTAGAAGTAGGTTTATACAAACATTTTTTTATGTATAACTCGACGTAGTCTTAATAACGTAGGACCAGAAAGGTCGAACGAACTTCTGCTGAATACGATATTTTTGTATTCGTGGTACATTATTAATAAGGTTGCAAAAAGTTACAGTGCACTGTGTTCGAGTCCCAAATCTACACCCTAAAAATCACGTGGTATTCCAATAAATTCCAACACCGTTTAAAAAACAATTGGAAAGTCCTCTGCATAGGACACCGGTACTTAATGGGTTTCAAAAACTTGGTCAGAGAAAATTGTACAGAGTTGAAACAGCTATAAACAATTTTCCAACCATGTTCCGCGAACTCAGAGACACGCCAAATCAAATGGACGCACGATTTTATGGACCGACCCTACATTTCGCCACTTTTACACAGTTCGTTTTTCTTTTTATTCCATTTTAAATAAATCCCCCTCCTCCCACCCACTGTCGAACCTCGCGAAAGGCCTGTCGCGTTTTATTTTACGTTTCGAATTACGACGTTTTTAATCGTTCAGAGCCTCTCGCGAGCGCCCCGAAACTTTCGTCCCAAGCTGGTCGAGTCCGACGAAAAACGAAGCGAATCAAGCCAGAAAAGAAACTCGTTCGTTGCCCCTTTTCCCCAAAGATAAGTCCTGGAAGAAGAACTCTTCGATTCCGGTGCAAGTTTCGCGGCGATCCGAATTCGCAGTTTAATTAATCCCCCCCGGGAGGAAGCGTGGAGATGAAAAGAGAGAAGAGAGATCCTTTTAAAGAAAAAGAGAAAAAAAAACAAACAAAAAACGAAACAGTGCGAATGCGCGGCGTGCGAGTGTGCGAGGGAATAATGTACGTATGCGTGAAAATTAATGTTTCCTATTAAACGATGAAAAAAAAAATGAACACAAACACACACAGTCACACACAGAATTAATACGTAGATAATTACTTAACGGGAAGATATGTAAATACGTAGCTCACTGTAGCTGGTCAGTTGGGCATTTAACGAGTACCGTCTCGAGATACGAGACGAGACGAAAAAGTGGTAAACAAAGCAAAACAAAAAAAAAAATGAAAAATCATAAATACAGAGTAGGAGGTGAACCTCTCTCTACGTCGCGCTTACACATTCACAAACACACACACACACACTCATACACGTGAAAATACACAAAGGCACACGCGCGGTGTATACGCAGGCATTTTGTTCGGATATATACGCGTTTGAAACTTATCGCGTGCGTCAGCGTTGGTCTCTCTCGACAGAGAGCCTCGAACAAAGACGGAAACAATACCGGAAGTCTAGGTGATATAATGCATATAAGTCGTAAGTTACCTATAGATAACGAGTAATTAAGCGACAAGACAAACAATCAAACAAAAACAAAAAAATAAAAAAAACTCCACGTATACTCCACACTAGCGAATATGCCTTCATTATGGAAAGTGGCTGGCACGAGATGCACCGAAACAAATAAAGTTGCTACGGATCGAGAGAGAGAGAGAGAGAGTAAACGAAAAAAAGAATAGGAAAAAAAAAGAGAAACCACGAGAAGAAGAAAGCACGGAGACGACTGCAAACGATGCTTGTTTTCTTTTTTCCTCTGGTCTCCAGATTTGGCACATCGTTTACCGTCACCCTCGCTCTTCCCTCGACCCTTCTTTTCTTTTATTTTTTCTTCACTTTTCCTTTGTCGACCCCCCCCCCCCCCCCCCACAACTCTTTGTTCGAAACGTTTCCTTTCAGGTTCACGCCCGCACGTCGAAAGACACACCGCCATCCCCGTGTTATGCGTTTTCTGTGTTCTTTTGTGCACGTTTAGTTTTTTTTTTTTTTTTTCTTTGGAGAGACTTGCGAGTAGAAGGGTTCCGAGATGTGAAAGTCGTTCTCTTCCGGGATCAAGTTAGAACGTTTTATCGGTCGGAATGGTTAAGTTTACGTCTAGGTATCGAGTTCAAGTCGAGTATCCAATGGTATTAATTGGAAAGTGTCAATAAAATCACACAGCGAGTCTCTCCAAATTCTCCATTGCACCAGGTGAGTCTAAAAAGGGGGGTCACAAGGGGTTGAAACCAAGAAAAGCGTCCCAATAAATACGCGCCCCACGAGCGATCTACTTCTTAAATAAGGCCAGTTCTAGATAAATATTCTTTCCTCTTTTTACATTACAACACGAACAACCGTGATCGGTAATCGATTATCAGATAATCAGACGAGATTAGCTCTGAAAGATTACAAACCGCCGATTCATTTGTAAATTGCCTGCCTCGGTATTGCTATTTCCACCAATGATGTATCCTGCTTAACGAGTAGAAATCACGTCTAACAATGTAATGGACCTTCCATTTTGCCTACAAAACTAATACAAGCTTATATAATTGCACCTATATAGACATATGAAATTACGTTAAGCAAGGGGACAGATTAAGTTGCTAACAAGGTGTCTGTACAATTAACGCTTTAATTCCGACCGTACATCAAAAGCCAACCCTCGACATCACGCTTATTAGGATTTCCTCTCGGTCTCGATTGTGGCCCCAAATTTTAGCCCCTAATGTCTACCTATCCTGTTTAATTTCTTTTTTTTTTTTTATCAATTCGTTTACGATTCACACACGCACACACCGATCGGCCAAGCAACGAGGCAAGAGTCGTTATTCCCGTTGTTCGTCGACTTTTTAATCCAGGAGCCAAGCATCTCTCGTGTTTCGCCTGTACGGTGAAATCGATTCGATCGCGGGACAACCGCGACAGAAGAAAACGTGACGACCTGTCGTTAGTAACTAAGAGGCCTTAATATATTGCGTTTACGGATACACACACGTCGGTTCAACTTAAGCGTAACACTTAGCATAGACGATATATACACAGGATGTAACCGGTTAAGCGCAAGTAATCGATAGTACGGGCACGATTCACGAGATAGGATCTATTTATCGCCTCTGGGACCCCGCGACTGTGTCGAGATTTACTTCGCGGATGAAAATTCACTCCTCTGGGAATATTGGAATCAGATGAACGTTAAAATTCGGATCTGGGTATAAATTGAATGATCCGGTTCGGTGATTCTCGAGCCTTTAGCAAGATATTGTTCCAAAGTTCTAGAATTTGTGGTTGGAATTTCATTATTTTTTTTTTTCGGTTTGCTATCCATAACCAAATAGATACAAAAATGTAAGACGTAACCGTGGCGCGAAAAGTCGAGGACAAAACTCTTTTTCTATGAATAAAAATGAGGAACTTCGTTCGGGTCGAATGTTGAACAGCCTGTGTTCAAAGACTTCGGTGTCGGTCTTCGAGGATGTCTTGCGACCGAATAAATCGATGCAGCTTAACGAACCTTTGAATACGCTGTAGATTAAATTTAAGTATTGGTCTAGAAACATTTGTAATATCTCGGAGCTCGCCGTTCAGGAGAAGAGAAGTCTGACGTTATTAACCATCGTTAATAATTGTGCATTCTATGAAAAATGTAAGTTTAGCTTCATAAAAAGGTTCTAAGAATCACTGATCTAAAAACAAAGAATTCCTTGGAACATTCGATGCAATCGAAAGTATGTTTCAAAAATGACAACAAAAAAATGTGTCAATTTGGAAAATCGTTGGTCGTAGAGTCTCAGATCGAAATGTAAATGCAGTGCTTCGTTCCGATTCCCAATCGATCGTCCAGCCTTGGAGTCTAGATCAGAGATGGGCAGGAATTTTCTTCAAGACTGTACAAATAAAATTCGCTATATTTCCTTCGTCGCGAAGACCGCTGAAATTGGATCTTCGTTAAACAGATTTGTTCAACGTCGTCTTTTACCGAAGGCGTCCTTTGAATCTATCTTGTACACAGACGAGGGTCGCTATAAATTTTCCATTATCGAAGAGGTCTGCTAAAATCCCCCGACGAGCCACCAACCTACTTCTCTTACGAAGAGAGTCCCAAAAAATTCTGTCACCCTACACCGAGGTACCACGTGCCAGAAATCGTCAGTAATTTATTCGTGATTGGCAATTTGTATTTAGACAAAAATGTCGTCCGTCACGGCTCCGCATAGACGTCGCAGAAAAAGGAGTCGTCGCGCGCATAAATGTCGCGAAGTCGTCGCGTTTATGGCGAGCCGTAAACCGCGCGCGTAACGCGAATGAAAACGGAATACGCGTGTGGGTGTCGCAATCGTTTCGTCACCGCGCGAAAGGTCGTGATTTGTTCGCAACTTCGACGTGAAAAAAACGCTAGCGGCGGGCAATAAAACGCACGTGCTTCTGCGCCGTGTCAAGGACTGAAAACAAACCGACCGGCGCTATTTTCCCTGGGAAGTCGCGCGATGCACCATTTTACGCAACTAGGGATCGCTTCGCTCCCGAAACGTCGTCTGAAAATATCCTCGGACAGTCGTAACTCTGTTTCCGTCGTAAACGGAATGTTTATCGAATGCTGGGAACGCATCCTTTCGCAAAATTTGTTTACTAGTCGGCTGTAATGGTAGTACGAACGTGTTTTCCTTCGGAGATATTAGGATTTCAGTTGGGTTCTGTTGTAAGCATATTTGAATCGTGTGTCTTTTTAGAAAGTATTGCGTCAAGCATTTTAAATCACTGGAAAAGTCTCTAAACAAGTCGAAACGTAAAATAAACGGTTTCTAATTATCGTGGAATTTTGTTAGTATCCAAGAATATTTACGAATATTTAATACGCGAATGCTGGAATACTAAAATGGCGCAATGCGCGTGTCCGCCATCGGCGAGCGATAACACTTCTAAATATCTAACCCAAGAGCGATCTGACTAAATCGATCAACGCGGAATCGCGCGAAGCACATCCATTTTGTACAGAAACATCAATTTTTCATACGCGTAGTTCCCACGATTTCGCGTAGTAGCGTAAGCGAGATGAGGAAGGTTAATGTCATTCGCACGTGCCACGATTTACAGCGTATCTCATTCTAAAGAAGACTCTACCGATCGTAGTTCTTCCCTGGACAAAACAGTTTGCATCAGCACTGCCAGTTTATCACTGTTGACGAAGAGATCGCCATCGAACCCATTGCTTTTCGGTTGCTTTCACGATTCACTCGAGTCCCGTTCCACTTCGTACGTTTGGAACGAAGATTCTTTGAAAAGAACGTTTCCCCTAGTTTCCCGAACAGTCCTTCGGCTCTAACTTCGAAGCGGCGAGGGGGCAAGACGTAATCCACGATTAGGATTACTAAGAAATCGGTTACAAGAAACTGATTTAAAAGAAAAGCAAGTTAATCGTTGCTGATTCGTGATTGCGAATTACGAAAATAGTTTTTCACCCGACAATCGCGGGTGATACTGCAAAAGTAACGAGTGCCCGACTTTGTTTCGAAGTCGGAACGAGCTCAACCGGCCGCTCGAGGTCACTTCCCCCCACTTACCGACATCAGACACGCCCCTTCCGCGTCACGCGAGACGCATGGACCTATAGGACAGTTTGGCGGGGATGATCCCTCGCTCTGAGCTCGAGCGGCCGATTGAATTTGCTCCTATCGTAGAAAAAGTGTCAGAGAAAGTAACTCGGAATGAAATTTTCGTCGCGTGCGTGTAAAATCTGTATAAAGGAGAACCGTTGGATGAGCTCATTGTTAACCTTGTATCGGATAATTTTCCTCGATCGTGAACCGAATGAAAGCATTTCCAGCAACGTTTTACACGATAAACCTTCACTTAGAGTGTTGATCGATCCCTTGTATGACTAACAAATCGTTTCTTTTGTAAAATGTAAAATAAAATTCATGCAATAGGAGGTTAACACACCGTGTAAATATTAGCGTGTAACCTCGAGAATTCGCGTACCTTGAAAGTAGCCCGAAGCCTTTTCACAATTAGCGGATAAAGACAAACGAAGAAAATGGATTAAAGAGCCAGGAGAGAGATAGGGGTGGTCGAGTGACGATGGTAGATTAACCAGACGTAAGAAAGGAAAGAAGATAACCCTCGACCGTTGTTGTACATAGTTAGACTAGGTACCTCGATTAAGTTTCTAAGGTTTTAGTCGTGTAGGTAGTGTACTTAAGCTCGAACTCGACGTTTCGAGGGCAGGCACGTATTTTTTAGGATAGGAATCGCGAGACGAGCCTCGAGATGGGAAGTTTTACTCGTTCTTTGCGCGGTTTTTCTCCCCCCACCCTGAATCTAGGTTTGCGCGTTCGCTAATCTTCCATTCTCGGGCTAGGTTTTAAGCGAAAACTTACATACACACACACACACATGTACACACACACCTTCGACGAACATTGCGCGTAAAAGCTCGCCCGCCACGATTTTTCCTTTTCGTCGAATCGTTCTTCTCGCGTCGGGCGAGGCTCGTTTTTACTACGATATAAAAATAAACGATAACAAACAAAACGCAAAAAAAAAAGAAAGAAAGAAATACATTGAATTAGGTGGTAATTCGTAGAAATTAGGCTCGACGATCCGGCACTTCTTGACGCAGAAGACCGATTTAGCCTCTTCGCTCGCGAGGATATATTTTTTTTAACGTATCGATGGCATGGTTTTACTCGCAGAACTCGCCGTTGAGAAACCCGCGTTCGTCGACTGACGAGCCGCCCGGTATAGACGAATCGCCGATCCCCAGACTCGCAAGAATTTAAATAAAAACGCAATCCCCTTCGCTCGAACGCAATTTCGGATTTCACTGAATATTTCCCGAGAAAACCAACCGACGATCTGTCCGAAAGAGTCGCGGTCGTATCGACAATTAAACGAAAAATTGCGAGTGCTCGATCGTTGATCAAATCTGATCGTCTATTTAAATGTTCTCTGCGTGTCCCCTGTTCTTGGTGTCTTCTACTTTGTAAATACGCTAATAGCGATCCATCCGACGGAGTCCCTCGCGTTAACGGAGATAACAGATACGAGTAGAATTCACACACCCACGTTTTTCATTCGCAACATTCGAACACGAACGTAACCGAATGGAATTCAACTGGTCCTGGACCGACCTTCTGGTTCCTGCGATCTGAACTACGTTAGAGAGAGATCGACATCAGGATTATTCACTGTGATTTAGGCGATGGAGTACCTCGCACTCTATAGATAACAGGTATAAAATGCATCTGTACAGGGTCTACGCTCTCAATTTTTCAGTTGCAAAAATTTAAAAAAGATAATCTGAAACACAACTACGTAAAGCGTAGCAAGATACGATTTGCAACAGTTTGTCGCTATGGAATCGAAATCAACTGGTAGCTCGAGGCGAAATTCCTTGTTTAATCCCCTGTATGGTTCTGTGGAAAGTCGATAGATGGAGTAGCAGCGCGCTCACGACAGGTACGCCCATCTTGACGTCGAGGTAGGGATAGCCCCGCCCGCTCAGGCGTTGCTGACGGGATTAGCCGCGCCCAGTGGCCTTGAGCGACCAATTGATTCTCGATTGTTCCCATAAACAGAAGATCATTGCACATAAAACGACTTTGGGACTCCTTGCGCACGGTTCGCGACCAGTATCTCTTAACGAAAACGAGTTAAAGAACCGGGCTTTAAAGGCGGATCCCCAACTCTTCGTATGCGTTTAATTAACTAACCTTTCGATGAACGCCGACGATTAGCGCGGCGTCTGTACATAAAGCGAACTTTCGTCTGGGCGATTACATGTACGTAAAACGATAAGCGTGTGGACTCTTCTAGAACCTTTACATATTATACATATAACATATTCCACGGACGTGTATGTGTAAACAAGTTCTTTCGTGTCGACGCTGTTACACGCTTAGGAACGTTTCTATTCAGCGCATACGCGCGCGTACTCTCGGAGACGGGCGGCCGTGGCGATCGTCCGCTCGTGCTCCAACCACTCTAAACTCACGGCCAAAGTAACGTTTAGGGATGCTCGTATGCCTTCTACGCACGAACACACAACTGTACCGCGCGCACGTGGTGGCAGTCGATTAATTAAATTCGAAGCAAACGAATGAAATGAAATGTCAGTAGATAGTGGAGTAGGAAATTGGTTGAAATTGCGTCGATCTTCGAGCAGACACTCTAAATTTAATATAGGATAGAATCTTAAACAGTTTTGGAATCTTTCCCTCAACCCTCCTCTGCTTATACACAGAATTATAAAAAAGTTCACCGAGGTTTGAGAATATCCACTGGCCCCGTAGCCACTGTTTAATTTCAGTGTCAATTTAAGAAATAAACCGAATAGAATCTGAAAATAATTTCTTTCTCGAAAAGATAACATAGAATTCCTGCAACCTATGGTCACGAATTCAACTAGGGTGAACCGATTAGTCAAACCCACCCCGTGCGTGGCGCGTTAATGTTTCTCTTCCTCTTCCCAGCAACTTCTTCGAACTTTCCAGCCAATAGGAGCGTGGTATCGCGACGTAACCGCCAGGAAATCGTCGTCGCCCTCCGCGAGTCTGTATTTATCATAACAAAACCGCTCGCGACGAGGCGGATCCGTGTATTATACTATCCTGTACCGCGACCGTAGGTGACGAGACTACTCGTAGATGACATAGGGAAACGAAGTAGAGAGGCTGATCTCCGCCGTGTAATTTTTATAAATAAATGATTAATTGTAAACAGTACAAGGTCGTCGTAACGCGGCGTTATTATTAAAAATGGCAGAGGACAGCGATACGAGAGCACACACCTTTGTAATATATAACGAGAGGGCCGAACGGGCGAAATGGAAAGCATCGTGGTCGGGTGACGACGATTTCCTGGCGAGCTTTAATCGAATCGAAAAATCGAGGGGACAAAGAAACGCGATATTTTTCAAGATTTTTCTCCGTGAACGTTTTACACAAAGTCGAATAGTAAAAGAGGGTGAGAAACATTCCCACACACCCTGGCAATGACAATGAGAGATCGAACGATCGATCCCACGCTCGTTGTCGGCGAGGTTCGAGGTGGTTTTCCTCGATACTTTCTAGAAAACACGTGATAAGACTCGAGGGGCCGTCGTAACACGAAGGCAGTGTACTCGATTGTAAATAGCAAGAGCTGTAAAGGGGACAAGACGATTGAACGAGAAAAAAAAAAAGATTATTACATGTCGATGCCTATATCTGTTTAATCTACGTAACGAGAAGGAAGCAACTACTGCTGGTCACTATTAAACTAATAACTAAACGCAGTTTACTCTATCTGTGTGTGTCGGTTTCGATTGAACATAGATTTTGTATCACCCTTTTTCTCCGTGTATGGTGTGTAGCCAAGGGGTCGACTTCGGGGGACACGGGGTCGTTATGGTCGGCGGGAAATGATCGAACGCGTAGACACTCTGCACGAATGTGGGTCAAAATTTGCATTTGGATTCGAATTCGACACAGGGTATTTCATGAAGTGTGCGTAAGTGTAGACGCTTTTTTTTACGAGTTTACTATCATTGCTTGTAAAGTGAGAAGCTGCACTTTATCGATCGATCATAGAAATTTAGGTTCTGTGGTCTCGAGTCACTCGAGAATTTTACGTAAGAGAAAAACTTTTTACCTGAAGAGATGTGGAAATGGAGCGGACGTGGTAGCAATGAGGAGGGAATACTTTTGGTGACCTTCGACGGCCAATTGAGCGTGCTCCAACCAAACCCTGACAGCTGCTTACCTCTTCGAGCAGGATGGTCCAACCTGGTGAATTAAAAAGTTACTTAGAGTCACCAAGATACTCGAAGAGTTACCTTCCCCTTTATTTACTGCATTTCTCAAAAGTTTTTAGTCTAGCGTCCATCTTATGGTCTTATATCATCTTATAGAGTTGTCTCTAACAAGCTTCCAAAAGACGAAAAGCTTGTAAACTTTATAAAAGTGGACTTGAAGGTCACAATAGATTTCAAAGCGTTTAATTAATACAGTACCATGAAAAAATTGACGGTAAATAAAGGGTTAAACTGGTTCGGTTATAATTATACATAATATATGTACATATTATATATACATATTATATATAATATTATATTACATTATAAATAAGAAACAAAGTCACATGGGGATAGATTCGTACACGAACATTAATCGTTATTTCTGGCCAAATTGCGACCACATTCGATGAAATACCCTGAGGTACTCCGCACTTACGCGATTGTATATAACGTCCGCGGGAAATCGCACCGGTTTTTGGTGGCGAAGCTCGCGAACGCGCTCGATGATTCGAAGAAACGCCCCGTTTCCATCGAAATCGAGCCTTTGATATGTAGATTAAATCGTGTCTTTCACAACTACGTAGTCCTTGTAAATCGATTTGCGATAGAAGGAATTCGCGTTTTTTCGAAACTAGCTCGTAACTTTTAACGTACAAGCAAAGGAGCCATACATACACCCACCCCCCTTTTTCGCGAGGGGAAAAGAGGGATTCGAACACGGAACTACTTCGATGTACGCTTTCGATCAACGCGCGGATCACGATCGCATGTCGATATTTAAAGATTGTATATCGTGCACATGTCGTAGATGTGTCTACGCACCGGGTGTGCTGGAGACCACTTTTTTGAGACACCAATCGGGGCGAATTACTCGGTAAACGAAAAACGAAAAGGGAAAAAAAACAAAAACGAAAAAAAAAAAGAAATATACGGTATAAGATGGTTTCAGTGAAAAATTAAAAAAAAAAAAAAGATTAATTCTGTCTCAAGCTTAGATTGTGTCACCGTGTTTTTTGATACTTATCGGAGATATTGTTAAGCGCATCGCGAAATGTATTCGAAACCATACGACCACGAGGTTTTACCAGGCTGCAACGAAATCGTAGCCCGAGACTTCGAGGTATCGCTTCGTAATCGCGCGACACGAGTCGAACACCGAAGAAATTGGTGTTAAGCCCTTGCGTTCTCTGGTATTAGATGTAAAATACACTTCGCGGGATTTGTGGTCGAGGAGGTATACGTTTTCTTCGAGGCGAAAATAAGTTACGGTTTCTTATGCGGTGAAGAGACACGAGGTATTTTAATCCGTAATTACGCTTAGATATTTATTCATTCTCATAGGAGATGTATACAATTTTATACGAAGTGAAAATTAATACTCGAACCATGATAAACGACAAATTAGTCAGGAGTCTTGAATTCGAAATTTGAATCTATGAAATTGTTTTCGTGGCTAGTCGAAAACAGGGTCATTAGGAAAAATCTATCAAGTACGTTAACTACCAGTTTTTTTTTTTTTTCTTTAAAATATCACGAAAACAATTGCGTAATTTTCTTTCGAGAAAAACTGGCCATTCCTCGCTCTTAGAAAAAGGATACCGCCTCGAGACCGCGACGATCGATCGATACTCGTCGATATAATGCACACTTGTCGTCGTAGAGTCGAACTTCACGGAAGTAGTAGTCGATTCCAGCCTAATCTCGAGCGGCGCGAAGTCGTGCCTCGATAACCTTTCGAAAAATAATCAAATCGTGGAAACACCGAATCAAAAACAAGAAAACCACGGGGGGAAGAAGAAAATACAACGTGCGCACGCACGCACATGTACACTTAGACAAAACAAAATAAAAGTGAGACATGACGATTAAACTTTCCAGATGAAATATCCTCGATCGCTGGTTTAGATGCACGCAACGTACACGGTTCGTTATCGCGATGCCAGGAGCGGATTTAGGCTGATCAGGAGACGAAGACGTTGATCACGAGGGCAGGATTTTATTCGAACAATGGATAACGAATGTATCGGGCGTTTAGCATCAACAGGATTCGTAAAATGAATAAATCTCTTCCAAAAGAGCGTTAAGCTATTCTAACTAATATCAAATCTGGAGAATATTATATTTTATTCGAGGCAAATTCGAAAATTTCCTGAAAGAACGTCCGTTGTAATTAATTCGCGAAGGTATAAATAGCTTGGAAATAATTGTTTTGTTTGAAAAATAAGATAAAATTCATGCTCTGTGGAATTCAGTTCTAAACAGCATTAGAAAAATGTTGAAAGAATTATTTCTTCTATGCTTTAAATAAAAAAAAAATCAGTAACTGAAAAGGGCCCCAAAGTCGATGCTTCGTTTGCTTCATGGTAGATCAGCTCCTGGACGTCGCGATAATGACAAGGATGGGTTATGTAAATTAAGTTTGTAAGATTCTCCGACTAGTAGCTTAAGTAACGATCGCGTGCAACGAAGAATCGAGAGCCCATCTGTAACGAAACTTTTTCGTTTCTTAGTTCATCGACTTTAGCTTTCCATTCGAGTAACTTCTCTTGGTTGGAAAAATTGAGTTGGGCAAAATTTTGTTCAAATATCGGGCAACGGATTCGTAAAGCTTAAAAAGTATTAATTCATCTCACGATTCGAATTGGAATCTCTATCGAACAAAATAATAAATCGAAGTCTCTCTGCCTCTCATTGGCGATCTAAAAGTTTATTACTTACACAAGAATTTTGCCCATCTCCGATTCCTCGTTGCACATGACTAAAATTACTCCAGTTTGTAATAATTAGACAACGGACTTTTTGTATCGTTAAAAAAGAAACGAGAAATGTTGCTCTGTTATCCAAAAAAGAAAAAAAAAAACAAAAAAAAATTAGAGTAACGAGTGGTTGACGGTGATCGTGAAAATTAGAGAAAGCGAGATGCACTTGTAGTAAATAAATTCAAGGATGAAGTAACGATGAGAAAAATAAACAATACCATCGTAGAACAAGTGAATCTCGATCTCTCGTGTTTGCAGTGGCCATTTCCAACCACCTCGGGCTCTAAATTCTTTTTTTATCGTACATGCACCCTCTCGGATCCGAAAGTTTAATCGACCGTTCGAAATTCGAGGCGTTTTTTGGGCTTCGGTGACGAACAGAGCGTGCGCAAAGGGCGACTAGAGATGCGAACGACGAATAATAAGGACAAAACCAGAGCATTGAAGACTGGCAATCAAAACTAACGTAGGCAGATTATAAACGTAGATTTAATCCAGTGTCTAGCACGATCGCGCGCAGTCGTCTATCTAAATATTTCGAGAGAATTCCGTTTCCACGTCTAAATTCAACAAATGTTAGAAAATAAAATCTCTCTCTCGAGTGAAATTAAATATCGAGAAAAGCGACGTAAAAAATTAAACGAAAGGACACGTCGATGGATAGAATTTCGCGTATTTTGAGAACTTCGTGTACAGAGTACCCCCGTCGAGTTAGAATTTAAGGATCCGTAGACACGATCGTGCTAGACGGGGATAAATCATCGGCGAAACTAATGCAATTCTACGCAACTCTCCTTCGAAAGAAATAGATCGTACAGTTTTGCGAGTAAAATGCACGTCTAATGTAACGCTAGTGAGTAGATAGGTAGGTACCTGCATTTCATGAAATTTAACATGCTTGAATAGCTCCTCAATAAATCGTTATACATGTTTTGATAAACCTGTGTTTGTTTCTTGACCCTTTCTAAAACGAACGAGACAATGAAACGATTCAGTGGAATTTAATTCGTAACAGTCGCTGTCATAACGAAACCAAAATAAAAATTGAATAGGATTCTAAACTCGAGGTACACGTCTACTTATTAGAACAGAAATAGAATCACCAAACTGAGAGTTTCCCATCCTCAATAATTTTCTTCGAAATCCAACAAACTATTATTCTTATTCCTTTCGCTCTCATCACGTCTTCACGATACCAAATATTTATGCAAATTCATATTCTCACAGACACAGAAAAATAATTCCAACGTAAATGAAAGTGTATCTCATCTTCTGAACAGTATAACGTCCGTATTATTATTGATATTTTGTATATCTTTTTTAATTTCTTGTACCTTCCTATCGCGCTGAAACGCGTTTGAGACTGCCGTTGAATCTAGTCTCGAAATTGAAATTCTCGATTCAACCTCGCGGCTTACGCGCAGCAAGCGCGTCATACCGTCGCAGGGGGTTCGTAACCGACGTTCCACCGTGGTAATTCGTTTCCGAAGAAGTTAAAACGGCGGCTATACACCCCGGCTAAGGTCGACTACCACGGGTGAACTTCGTAATTTTTTCTGGCGCACGTGCAAAAGACTCTGGTGATTTTCTGTTTCGTAGAACCACGTTTCAGAGCCTGGAAAATCATGCGATCTCGGACGGAACGGGTCACGGGGACACGAGGGAATCGCGGCAATCGGGCAGCACGCCGATTGGCAGCCAGGACATTGACGATAAATGGCAGCAGCCTCGTGGAGACATTGCGGCCGGGGCGATTCTAATCAGCCTGTCGGACGCCATAAGTTACGCTGTTAAGGAGTCGCAGATAACCCCACGAGAAAATAATAAAGCCTAATGAAACTGTTTGCAATGCTGATTAATGATAAAGGGAAGCGGGTCTTTGATTACACGTGGGCTGGGCCTTTCGTTCCTTTCCTTTCTCTATTCGCAGCTAATGTTATTAATACGCAACCAGTTTCCTCTCGGTTTCTTCTACGAGGTGGACGGCTATGGCGACCGACTACGACCGATCCTCGAGATCTGTCTATCGAACGTCCAAACTCTCGCCGTTCCTCTCGATGTCCAGAAATCTGGTGGGCTCGATCTTCTGGTAGGTAAGTTACGATATAAAAGGCAGAGAGAGTCTTTTCATATTTTTAATTACTCTAATTTGGTGCTTCTGAATTTTGTTCGAATTAACGAGATGTTTGAATGATATGCAGATTGAACGCAGATTTTTTGAAGAATTTATTTGAGATGGAAATAATCCTTTTGTGCAACTATCAGGAATATATATTTTTCTCGTATTTAGAAAGTTTTCAAAATTTCATTTAGTATCCCTTTGTACTGTTAGATTTACCGAAAAGTTACTTCCGTGACTCAGTTATTTTGTGTCCCAGCGTTTATATAAATAGACAATCTAATTCCTTAGATGTTAATGTACGCAATTCAATAATGTAACATTCGACGTAAAATATCGTGTATGTATTACTTATTAATAAAATGGAAGAAACTTTTGAGACAACCTATAAGCTAAGCTTAATCTTCATTTTACGTGATGTAATGGAGGCTGTTATAACTATCTTATCTGGTTGGTGCTATCTATCCACTAAATTTTATCGAGTCGATTTCCAGGAATGCTCTCGACATCGCGAGTTCTCTACCTGGTGGGATTCTCTACGAGAACACCTCTTCGAGGATCGACTACTCAATGGCGAAGTGATTGCTCGAAAAATCCATCGAAACACCCCTCGAAGAAACCCTTACATTTTTTAAATATTCATTTCCATTTATTACCTATTCTAGGATAAATACTATTATTGATAAAAGCTAATATTCTACCTATTTATAGCTCGTATGAAATAAAGTAGGGAGCATGAACAATAATTTGTATCGCAAACACGTCAAAATATTAGAAATATACGAATAGAACTAAGTAGGATATAAATATGTAAAAATATGTGAAACGTGATTCAGTAATACAAACTACCCTTAAGACAGGCGATTAAGAATTCGCAAGTCTGTTACGTCACTCCCTTACACATTGTAAAAAATAAAATGCACGTTCGTTTTACGGCTGTTTTATCTTTGCAATCGAGATATTGTACCAACCTCAAAGAACAACCAAAGAGGTAAGCACAGTTTGTTGAACATCTTTCCAGGTATTCCAGTATAGTGTGTAGACTAGACGTGCTATTTTTATTATTCTCGATGGCGTAAAATCGCGTTGAAAAATGAATTACAAAAATAACATTTCGCAAATAATATTATTATAACCGGGTGAAATTTAGAAATAATAGACACACACAAACGATGTTAATTTTATAGTTAGAATTAACTACAGTATCTACTATTTTTAATCTGGAATAATATTTCACACAGCACCGGTTAGTATATTGTTCACCCAAAGACACGGTCGCGATGTTGCTCACGCGAATGGTTCGAACGCGACTGAACTGTCTTTGTCCTTCCCCCGTTGGCGAAAATTTTAATTGAGCCAGGCAAGGTCGCATACGGGGATAAGAAACCAATTAGAAAATTCTAAGAATCGGAGCCGTGACGTAACATCAACAGTGTTGCGGTGTATGACCTCGGTTGGAATTACGTATGTTGTTATTAGTTAAGGACTAGTTCGAAGCTGCGACTAAGATTTTATATCGTTCTTTCTTGTAGTGTTTCACTTATTTTCCTGTCCTATTTAATTTCTTTACTTTTATTCTCAGTAAATTAAGAATCGAATTAAACACCTTCTATTGTGTGTTTTGTATGCTCACCAATTTTAAAAACAACAATACGTTAACTAAACTTTAGTAAATCTTAACGTGGATCGTCATATAAATATATAAATTCCTCTGAATAAATTAAAAAGCCGCCCATATTATTTAATTTTAATGACTTACATTTAATTACTAATCGATCTAAACAATTCTATATAATAGGGTATCTAATCCTAGTCTTAAATTAAAATTTTATATAAAAATATAACGTATAATTATATTTTAAAATTAATTTATTGACTTCACCAAAATTTGTGTTAAACAATCGTAATATTAATTAAATTAATTAATTTATAAACTATGCAAAAATACTATCAATTGTGTATTCCCATCATAAAGCATTACTAACGAATCTCCAGAAAAATTAGGGATCGTCTAAATAAAAGTGTCTAAATAAAAGCATACAAGAACATATTCGTTTCACAAGTACCCGAAAAAAGTGGACATGGAAGTTGTTAATGGTGATGCATGTACTATAAAAAAGACTCCACGTTGAAAGGATTAATATTTAAAAAAAAGATACGTGCGTTCCCAAAACATGCATTAACAAATGTAATATATAAATTTTGACCAAACTCAACGGTATTTGAGAGCTAGAATTGATAACAAGACCTTCCAGAGTGGAAGAGTTGCTTAGAACAGGAAGGCTCGATTGGAATGGGGTCGGTTCGAGGACGAAGCAATTTTGCGAGGAATCGACGTGGTTTGCGTGCCGACGACGACGACGACGGTGACGCAAGCAATGTTTACAGGCGTCGCGGCGATAAGAAACGACGCGACGATCGCGTTCGCCATTGCGAAAAATGAGGCCCCGAGAGCCTGCTTTCTTCAGTTTCCTCCTGGCTCTCTAAGATTACGTACGTGAACGCCGGGAATACGCGCGAGACACGTGCTCGCCCGGCGGTGCTTTTTAATCTCGCGCTTTCATCGGCGTGCGCCCGTTCCCCGCCTCGGCATCCTTGGGAAATTAAACGCTGCGGCTTGATTACAGAGCTTGGTAAAATATTATTTCGAACAACGAAATAACAGTAATGCATTCCGATATAACAGTGCAAGTAGAATTGTTTACCGTTGCTTTTTAAAATGGCGCTTCGAAATTTCAGTTGAAGGGTACGGAGACCGGTGGAATCTCGTTTGAATATTTTATTTTTAGTTTGAATCTATAGTTAAACCATTATTTTAATGGTAGTTTATCTTGTTTTAAGGAGTTAGAAGTGGAATTTTCTCAACAAGTCAGCTGTGATCGACGAGTATAGAAATAGTTTACTTGATTAGGTTTTAAGCGAGCCTATTACGGTTCAGTTGTGCTAAAAAAGAAGTGCAGATTGTGTTTTTTCGCGATATTGCTTGGTAAATGGAGTTCAAGTGGAACGCTCCAACGATAAAGATGTGGAACGAGTAGAATCGCGTTATCGAGTGCGCGCGTTCGTAAAGGTGTAGAGAAAAACGGCTGCATCTCGAATGTGCAGTCTTCGCGTACGCTGGTTCCAAAAAAAAAAACGTCCGTACCGGCACGAATGCATTGCAGTCATCGTCCAAAGGTTCGCAAGTCGATCAGTAAAAAGCGAAATGGATCTACCGATTTCTTGTTCCAACATAAACAAGCTAGCATTCAGTTTTAATTGTATCGAGTTATTGTTTCATTGATATGCCCCAGGAGTGGGGAATTGTTCTTCGAACAGTTTGAGCCTTATCGATGTTACATCAGATTTGCTATCTGTTTCATTCGTAATTGCACACAGAACTCGTCAGAAATACAAAAAAAAAAGAAAAGAATTAAAAGCAAACTAACTTTTTTTAGAACCTAATCGCCTGGACCGATTCAGATGGGACTTGGAGTAGTATCCCCCTAAATAACCTCTCGAATGACATCGGACACGTTTCGTCGCTATTTCTTTAAGTTTCCGTGGAGTTTATTCTCGGTGTGCTTCGAGGCTGACACGAAAATACTCTCGGCTTCTAGCTACCACGGAAGCTACCAGCTTCTCAGTTTCCGCGCGCTCTGTCGCTTCATTGACAAAACGAGTTTCCCCGCGCGACTCTCGATGACGCAAGCGAGTGTTTACGATCAACACGTGCCACGCGAGAATGAACTGCGACCGGCCACTCTCAGTTACGTTTCGAGCGCTTCGCGATTCCACTCGTCCTCGCGTTCTCCGCGGCTCGAATCGTCAAAGGGCGCGAAACGACGACTTTCCAAAGACATTCACGAGTGTTTCGAGAAATTTCCACAATAAACGAACCGTCTATCCGCTCCAAACTCGCGTTTCTAGCTGTCCGTCGTCGGCGGAGGACGCCTTGAAATAACTCAAGATAATCGCAAGGATAATGCGATTATTCGCGCTGCTTGGATCGATCCTGTGCTTCGAAAATCGCGAATATAAGGAACAAGATGGGAGAAGATTTATCTACAGTACGAATCGATTCCGGGATTAAAATTTCGTAGCTGTAAGGTTGTATGCTTTTCAAATTTGAAGTTTCTTCGTTATTTACCGCGATACATCCTTCTGTTATATAAGTTACTTTGTTGAAAACCAGTGTGAAATTCACGTCTTCTTTTCCAGATTTACAATTTCAACCCCCGGCCAGTTCTATCCTTCATTTTCCAATCTGTGAATATTATCCTCGCTTTAATAATCAATTCTTTTCGATATTTTACGAGTGAAAAATGGAATTCAGTGTATCCGTGCTTTCTTGATAATAAAATACGTTGTCAACAAATTGCAGCGAGATGCACCTACTCTCAGTTATGAGAAACAACGCGATCGCAAGTCCTCCCGTCGTAATAAACTCTACGCGTATCAAAGGCAAATGAATACTTTCGGTTTCTTCGACAACCACAATCCACTTTCGAGTGTCAAACTTGTCAAAAGCTATTCCTGCCGTGTGTGAATCGATTCTCCGACCCAAATTTCGCGCTAACGAGGTCGAATCGTCGACTGCCTCTAAATTTGTTTCGTTTACTCATTCAACAGCCTCTTACTGCGGTTACAAGAAGGTGTACGAGCCTGCAAAAGGTACCGGGTACGATGAAAGTGACAATTGTTCGTAATTCTCGAGCTTAGGAATGTCTTATGCTTGTTATCGTTACTGTTACTGTCGCGATACTTTTCCTACAAAAATAAAGTGGCATTCGCGTTCCTCGGCAAAACCTATCGTTAAACAACAGCGAATGTGATAGACTCTTGAAAAATAACGTCACGGCAAAGTGGAATGCAAAACACTTAAAATTATCATTCATTCACAGTCTCTCGTTTGCTCGGACATTTACAACGCGCGACGTGGAATTCATATGGAAATCAGAGATTCCTCAGTGCCATTTGGAACTGCATTTACATTGTTTCATCGATCCGTATTCCGAATTCCTTCAACTCAAGGTCTGGCGAACCTCGTTAGCTGAACAAATTATATTTCGAATAAAAACATCACTCCAAATATTTCCATGAAAAACTTCACAGTCATCTGTAATCTAGCTTTCGAGTTTCCCTACGAGATTTCCATTCTGTAAATAAAGTGTGTCGAATTTCGAATCGGAATGCCAAGGTGGAAATCGCCGGGCCACGGATGGAGGAGTCGCGCGAAAGTCCCAATAGCCGTTTAAATCGTTACTTCGATGCGTTTCGATAAACTGCGCGCACTATCGCGACGGGAGGCGGCGAAACGCTGACGACAGTGATGTAACGGTGGAAAATAAAGCGGTGACTCGTATGGATATTGGTACCGTGTGCTGGCGCACGCGTAAACACGTGATAGCGGACGGCCAGCGTGTGTGTAACAGGGAACTTTCCTCGAATTTTGGGAGCCAGTTTTTGGGAAAACTTCGACCGGGTGCAAATCGGCTCGACCCGCGACCCAAACGTTCGAAAACTCGTTGCTCGAAAGTCGCGCCGGTTTCCCGCCAATTCCTCTTCGGACTTTTTGTCTCGTCAGCCGTTCTTCGACCGGATACAAACGTTGACCCTGATGTGAAGTTCACCAGTGCGAGGAAAATGTATCTTTCCGTCCGTAAACTGTGTTTTTACGAGAGCAATGCCATTCGAGCTAACGTAGAAGAGGTGAGGCTTCCGTGGGAAGAGTAGAGTTTGCTTTAATCGATTTTTTTAGTTCTCTTCTTCTCAAGAAACCTTTTAGACATGTCAATTTCCCAAATTTACCTAAATTAGATAATAGGTTTCACGTTTTCAAGTAAATATTTCATTATAAATACATGCAATCGATCCCAAAAATATTCGAACCTTCTATGTTCGTTGAGGAAGTTTGTCTAAATTAAATGATAGATCTGATGTTTCCAAATAAATGTTTCATTATAAATATATATACAGTATTGTCTCGAAATAATCAACTATCCCCACGTTTTTGTTTGAAGATTAGTGGAAAGAGCACAGAACATGTGTAATACTATTAGTTGTACGTAACTTGCCACTATACCGAACCCCTTGCTTTTTCTATGGGTTTCCTCTCGTCTCGCTCCAGAATAAAGTCAAGCCGAATACCATACCTCCCTCGAAATAAGCAACTCGACGGTCCCGACCGTGTTGCTTATTTCGAGACGATACTGTATGCGCAAAGTTTATTCATGTATATATAATTATAACGAAACATTTATTTGGACTCGTCGAGTCTGTCATTTAATTTAGCCAAATTTCTTCACTAGGCATAGAGAGGAATACTTACAGGACTGACCGTATATAAAAAGTCATTTACGAATCGACCCCAATGGCATCGGAAAGAAATACATCATTTTTGCCCGCATCTCATTTAAAGTTCGAACGAGTCGGGTTCGTTGACCCGCGCGATGATTTCTCCTTTTCGAGGAGCGATCCTTAACTCGGTGAATTCCGTTGAAATTCGTTCCGAATCGTTGCTCATGGCCGGTTGTGTCGCGTTTCTGGCCCTTTTCCCTCCCGTCGCTTCGTACGTACGTCATCGGCGAGCGCGAATGCAAGAAGCGGTCGTTAGCGTTCGCTGTGCGCGATAAGGCCACGGTTTCGACCTCCCGACGCGGGAACTTGAAAACGCTAATGAGTGTCAAGAGGTTGCCCGAGTCGAAAATAGAATCTGACGTGCTGCTCGGGAATGCTTTTTTAATTTAGCGCGAAACGGCACCGAGTTTCCTTTTTATTCAGTGAACTCGAGCAACCGGGTGAACCTTGTCCGAACATTCTTAAATAGTTCGCTCTGCTAATACATAGGTAAATAGGTATGCTACCGAAACGTAACTGACTGCTATTAGCCAGCGAGCAAATGGTATAAAAATGTACTTGGGTTAGAGAAACGAACAGATCGAAGGAACTCGAGTACCGGAATACTCGAGTACTCAAATAGTTCGAGTTACTCGATTACCTAAATACCCTCTATATTTATTCGAGAAATTTGTCTAAATTAAATGTTAAGTTTGATGTTTCCAAATAAATTTTTATTATAAATATATACGTGTGTCGCGTGTATTCATATACATATCCATAATGGAACATTTATTTGGAAACATAAAATCTATCATTTAATTCAGGCAAACTACTTCGATAGACATAGAGGCTACGAATACTTATGGGACTGTAATCAACCATTCTATTAAATGATATCCAAATAATTGCTCCATACTTTTAACAGCGTCTGCAGTATTTTATTGTTTCGATTAACAATTGAATTCTAAATTATCTACTAACCAGTAATATGATATGGGAAGTTGTGAGTAACTTTAAAGAAAAGCTTTAAAAAAAATAAATCGCTACAGGGTGTTTCTGCTCGCGATCCATAGTTGGAATAAATGTTGTCCCGTCCCTGGACTCGATCGATCCTGGCTTCGGGATGTTGGACGACGTGGAAACTTTATATTTCCACGAGCCGCGATGCCGAGGGACGGTAATCCATATTATCGGGGCATTACTGTCAACTCGTTCGTTCCTCTCGGTTACTAGGGCTTCTTCAGTTTCCTGCGCTTATCTTACCGTAACTCCCAGTTATCCGCGCGCCTACGCGATCGGAAAAATCGGTCTCGAAATCGAAACGTGAAAATTCGCGATTCGCGAAGTGAACGGGTCAATGAAAAGTCATCTCGAACATTGGATTCGATTATCTCGAACAAAGTTGACGATCGAGGACGGTTGGTGGTCTCGCGAATGTTCGAAGATTCTTTCGCGAAACGATCGCGATCCTCCGCCGATCACAGGAGGTGACTGAACTCTCGATGGACCAGCTGGCTTAAATACCGCGATAATAAACGGCAACTTTCTCGGAGCAGGTTTCGGCGAGACGATGACGAACGGAAGAGTCGTTCGCTTGGCGAAAACTCAAAAAGCCAACGTCGAGGCGTCGCCAGCCGACGGACGTGGTGCACGTGCTTGAGGACGCGGTCGAAGACTTCCGGAAATCATGGGCAACGCGTCGTCTTGCTGTCCGCATCGCAAAAAGGTGAGTTCCGTTCTCCGCTCTTAAAGTGGAAATAACAGAGAACCCGAAGTGTCGAAATAAAATTTCAAAGAAAAGATTTTATTTAAAATATTAAAGGATAGATTTAAAAACAGCTCCTACAAAATTAAAGTTCACCATTGTATAAGTGTGCATGGGAATTGTTTAAGCAGAGGAATGATTATTCGAGTATGTAGTTGGTCGTTTTGGGAAATAAAAGTATACATGGTTTGAAATTTAAAAAGTAAATAAGCTTGGAAAATGGAAATTACGATCGTTAACGTTAAATAGAAAAGAACTTTTCCGGTCTAATTTCGTATCAAATGACTCAGCCTTGAAATTATCACTTTTTACTTTGGTGTTTTAAATTCTCGTTCAAGCTATGCTTTAATGTTCAAAAAGGGGACATTGTAATCCCAATCTGTTCAGTATCGGTACTTAGGACCTCTGGTACTTTCACTTTAAACTTGTCCTCGTTTATTTTTTTCTCGTTTGCAATTGTTTTCGATTGTATTTATTTATAAGAGTATTCGAGTACAGAGATTATGCAGGCTCGAAATATTGAATCAGTCGTGAGTCGAGAAACGATGAAACACGAGCATCGAGGTATCTTCGAATTGCAGTGATACGCGTTGATAAGAAAGTGAGAGATCTAGCTGTATGGTACGAGATTGCGTCGCGAGATGGCAGCATGCTTCGATTATGATTATCCCGCGCCGCGTCACGTGACGACAGCAAAAGATCATTGACCCCAAAAGACAGAAATTTTTTAATTTGGTACTCTCTTAAAATCCAAACAAAATACAGATTGCATTTGCCGCGTTAAAAAAATAAAAATACGAGTCAAAACTAGCTCCGAAGTGTTGATCGATATTTGTTCAATGTTTTCATTGAAGATTAACACAATCCGAGCATACGCATGCGAGTCGTTGCTCGAGAATATTTGTAATTCATAAGTCTGTTGAATATTCAACAAATAAATACACGTTAGGAACGATATCAGTCGAAGGAGGATTCTTTGCGGTAGCTTATCGAATAGCATTTAAGTATCATTTTCATAGCGTGAACAAAGAACTTTAAAAAAGACCTTTCCAAGCTCATTCATCTCATCTTTCTTTTAGTAAGATTTCTGTAGATTCTTTCTGTAGATTTTACTTGCTACTGTTCAGTCGGGATCCACGGGTGCTGAGGATTCGTAAAATCATTGATAAAGATTTAGGTACTGTGGAGAATTTATCTTTGAGTGTGCAAGCAGCAAGTGGACTAATAATCCAAATCTGTTTGTCACAGGATTAATCCTGTTCCCTCCCACAACGACGATGGAGACGAAAAAGTTTCCCCTTGTCTAAGGGATACTAAAAAGCATACACCTTAGTCCTCTTCGGTGAGCTTATTTCCTAAACAAGGAGAAACCCCCTTACTTCGACCACCGTCGCAACGTAAATCACGAGGATCGATTTCACTGGGGAACAACCTAAAATCTAGGACTTTCATTCATCCACTTACCATCTGCATAATTTCTCAAAGATTCATCCTTCATCTACCACTGGCTCCACCGATCCTCGGCACCCGCGGAGACGTCAGGAGACCGCAACAAAAGATACTTTATCGCGCGTCGATCGCCGATCGATCGGTTTGCGCGAGCCGGCCGGCTATTTACGGCCACGTGTGTGCCCAGCAGCTTTTTACCCGTGCCTTCTACGGTCACGGTGATTTGTACGTATCCTTTCCTCGTTTTTAATAACAGCCCGGCATGGAGGAATCTGCCGCGGCAGAACCTGTTACCGATCGGTTGCACAAGCGGTATCGGCATCGTTAGATCTAACAACGTTGCGAAAAAACCGCGGCGCGGCCAGCACGCCGGGAAAGCCAGCGATATCCATGGGAAAACCGACGTAGCAGGGGGTGGACGAGGGAAAACGAGAGGCTACCCTGGCTCGATCAGACGGGATTCGCGATTGTGCAATTGTGCCACCGCGGAACGGGCACGCGGCCTTCGAGTCGAGAATAACTCGGCTCCGAGTTATTTTCTGAGGCCAATCACGGCGTTGATGTACGAGGGGGAAAAAATGATCGTCGCGGATCCAGAAGTTTGGGTCGGTGGTTTCGCGATCGATGGCTACCCGGTGGACGAAACCATAAAGTCGACAGGGAGATGATTTTCGGCTGTAAACTACGTTTTCGTAATAGGGATGCGTCGAATCGTTTGTTTATGAGACTGTTCCGTGAGAGGACCAAGGAGACCGCAGAAGACTTTGGATTTTATTACCCGTGAATTGAATAATCTCCGTGGCTACCTGTTACGGCGATCAAAACATTCGACTTTTTTGCTAGTAAAGTTCAGACACGCAGCAGGCTTTATTATTTGAACCAACTCCGCATTGTGTGTATAATTGATTTGTACAGTTAACGACGAATTTCGTAGCAGCGGTCCGAAGGTCGTGCCAGCTTCGAACTGGCTCTTGAATCTTTCTGAAAAAATGCGACCAAGGCTGATAGCGTTCGAATAGAGCAGGCAATCTCTCCGAGAAAGAATTCGCCTCGCAATTACGCCGCGAATTCCTCGCGCTAACGACCGACCACCGTTCCTATTAACCCTTTTACGCTCAGTCTGTACTCGCGTTATTAGTAAAGAACTCTCGGGATAAAACGTATTCGCAGCTTAGAATATAAGAAATTCAGCGAAAAAGGAATTTTAGACTCGTGCAACTGTTCCGTCGAACTTTGAGTTTTCATTCGAATCCAGGAGGATTTTCGAACACTTCAATTACCTATCGATAGACGCAGTTTTAATTACAATAGCAACCATAGCTTCTCGAGTAATACGATAATCTCTTAAATTAAAACTGAAAGAGAAACCTTGTAAAATATCTAAAGTAACTGGCACGTGTTCTACAGCTTTCTACTTCTCCGTTTTATCCCACGATTCAAATTTTCTTTCTATTCAACGAGTAAACAATTTTTCGCGTATCCAGGTAAGAACATTGCCCATCTCCGTAACAAGGCAGGTTTTACGAGCGCGAACGCGACTCGCGCGATTCACACGACCACGAAAGAGTTCGTTAATTTATCGTCCATAATATATCAATGTTTTCGCGACACGGCGAAGGAAAGTCGCGTACTTTGCCCTGCAATTAACTCGACCTGCCGTTCCGCCGATTCCCTCGCATCTGAGACTGAAACCTTAACGCGCGCAGTAAATTTTGTTTATAATCTCCGCATGAAACGTTTCGTCTCCGATAGGTTGATGTTTTTACGACGTCCAGGGGCTCGTAAATCGCGAATCTCCTCCTCGTTGTCAGGGGAGGGGGGAACTTTCTAAGTCGTCGATAACTATCTCCTCCATTTCGTCGTTTATACTTCTCCAAGTGTCGTTTCGGAAAAATATAAGGCGAATCCTGGAGTGCTCGTAATCGATAACGGTTTCTTTCGATTGTTCGCTTCGCGGAATAAATATGTCAAGATTTCGATCGATTTTAATTTCGAGAAAACCAAGACAACAACCGAAAGTTATTTATAAAAAAAAAAGAAACCCGCCAGATCTCTAAATAATTTACTTGTAGAACTTGGAGCGACGAATCGAAGGAGTTCTATGTTGCCATACAGTAATAAATTTCCAACGCGTTATCCACATTCCGTCGGCATCGATCAACCTTCATGGAAAAGTGATCTCGACGATGGATATCGATAAAAGTCGCGGGTTAATTACCGATTAGCATCTGACGATCGTTACGATCTCGAGGCGCACGCTGAGCACCGAGATGGTTTGTAAATAACAAGAATTGAAATCTATATGCCACGTTGGCGCGAACACATTTTTCTACCCACTCCGTTCAACACGAAAGTAATAAGAGCTCGATCCCTGTCGCGACTGCGACTTGGAAAATTACTCGGCGCTCGTTTTCTTGTAAATCATTAATTATGTCGCTCGGCGCTGGCCTTCGAAAATATATCTATTCAAATATTTGCCGGCGTTTAATTCATGCTTTCTTGGAATAGATTTCGCGACGTACGATGTATTCTGAAAATTATTATAAAATTATTACAGATGAACGAATAATAATAATCTTGACGAATGTTGACGTTCGACGTTGATAAGATATATACAGGGTGTCCCAGAATTAGTGTAAGAACCGGAAATGGGGGGTAACTGAGACGATTCTGAACCACAAATTCCTTTGCAAAAATGTCGGATGGTGCTTCGTTTACGAATTATTAACGAAAAATCACCGACCAATCACAGCGCCCGCCGTGACCTGTTGTAGACCAGCCAATCCTGGCTCGAGCCTATGCTCTCGCGGCTGAGCGCGTGCTACTCGGGCGCTGTGATTGGTCGGTGGTTTTTCGTTAATAATTCAAAAACGAAGGACCATGCAACATTTTTGCAAAGGAAATTATGGTTCAGAATCGTCTCAGCTACCCCTCCATTTCCGGTTCTTGCACAAATTCCGAGACACCCTGTATAGAGGGCGAAGAAAACGAAGATTATCAAAGATCCATGTACGTCTCAAGTTCCTGTGTTTAATATAATTACAAATTATCTACGAGAATGGTAGTCATAGATAATTATCATTTCGATGGGAATATGAATTTATAATAGTCATGTCTATATATGGAATTTATAGAAGACGTTAGTCGTGAGAAGTGAAACTAAAAAATGTTTAAGTAAATATTGCTACGTTGCTGAAGGTAAAGAAAATTATGAACAATATTTCTTAATAATTCCTTTATAATTGTCTATTTTATCCTGGAGGTTCCCTTTTCCAAGTATTACCATTCACGTCAGCGATTAGGGACACCGGTTCGGAATACGTATTTGTCTGAACGCGTACGAAGACAATGGAGGGTGGCTCCGAAGGGGTTAAATTCATCTGGCGATACGCGAAGCATTAACGAGCGTGACTAACGCACCAGGAAGTCGTGTGCCCGCAGTTCCCGGCTCAGATGTGTTCGAGGTGTGACACGCAGAAACTGGCGCCAGCGATATCCTTTTACGAGCTCGTAATTTCCGCAACGTCGTGCACCGTGTCGCGACTGGAGGATTCGCGTAGCCGCTAATGCGAGACGTTAGGCAACAGCAAACGCAAATGCCGCGTGTCAGGAGGCGAAGGTGAATAAAATAGATTATCCGTTTTTACGACGTCGTGAGAAAATAATCGACGCTCGAGGATTTTTCTGTCGCTGTACTGACCTTGCTCCTCGTTACGCCAGTCACCCACACGTTAAACTGTCGCTAATCGAGCGCCCTCGGCCGATCGCTTCATTTCCATGCCGATGGGACTCGTTGCGTGCGTGGGAGCTCGCGGTATCGTCTGGGAAACGACTATCGCGTCGTTCGAAGCCAATTATGCGTATCGCGATGAAAAACGACGTCCCTGCGCGCCGTTTTCCGAGCCTTTTCAGTCGCGAAGAAGTTTTACGCTTGCGGCCGTTTCTGGGTGTTTGGTATTTAAACCGACAATGGCGCGATCCGTGCTTCGACTGCAGTTCAGTTTTGGGAACAAGAGGAGAACAACATGGCGAGTTTATAAATTGTAGAGGCGGTTCAAAGTTGGACCTATGGAAACGTAGGAACGACTATGGACGGTGAATGATGCACAAGTGTCGCCGCGTGGTCCACAGCGACACTTATGGAACATATTCGCTGTACTTGCACAATAAAATTGCAAGAATCCGTTTGAACTCGACATACGATAAAGGAAAATATATCCTTCAAAATCTTACTATTACGCGTTTAATTTGACGTCCACGAGGAACGTAATTAAAGAATTAATTAATTAATAAAGAAATTAATTCGGTCGACACAATATGCATTGTCACATCGATATCGAACGTGTGATTTCCTATTATGTATCATCGCTACGAATCCGTCATCCGGGATTAAGGTGGTTTAGTTGGTAGCCGCGTAGATTTCTACCAGCCAAGAGGATATTTCGAAGAGACGGTAGGTGCGAAGGATGAGTTAATCGAGTTAATCATGATAATTAAATGGCTTCGCCAGCGGCTGCGTGTCCGTGGAACGTGCGTGTTTCGTTTTTTAATTCTCCTTTTAACGAGAGAAATATCCGTAAAGGTCTTTGCGATCGCGCTGAGACTCGGTTGACCAGCAGGATTTAGAGTTGGCTAATCGCGGGGACTGTTTCGATAAGTGGGACACCGCGGAGTGACCCGTAGATCTGCCACACGGCTCAGGATGTAATTATCATATTGCGAGATTGGAGAAAAATGAGCGTTGAGATAGCGGCCGCTAATCCCTCCGTCTCGTTGTCAAAATTGACGTCTCCATTAATCAAGCTCGCCATTACGGGATAATAGCTTTCTGATAACATCCTGGCTGCGTTTAATACGCTATAATTAGCGCTTGATTTCAGATTGATACCCCTGTCTACGTTGTTACACTGTTTCTGCGCCTAATCTACACCTAATATTCCATGGAGAACCGGAGCGATCTGGAAACGTACCCTGCCACCTGAATTCTTATCGTAAATTATGGGAAACTAATCGTATATTGAACATTACGAAAGGATCATTGGTGAGATCATCTTGAAAACGAGTAACATTATTTTTGTATCATTCGATATACAAAAGTAAATAAACCCCAGCAAACAGATCTTCTATTAAGCGAATTGAATTCATATAAAAAAAAAATTGTTGAACACAGCTTATGATTTTCAATTATGCAAGATGGCTTTCCCCCACACTTTTTTTTATTAAAGAAACGAAAGTACGAGAGTATTATATTCCATTTTCTGTTTTCAACTATTCAGTTAACAGTGTGTAATATCCGAGTGAAGCTACACTATGCAATCACGATGGAAGATGAAGATCGATGATCATTTTATGCCTTTCACTCTTTCTCCTCGTCCGTGACTAAGAAAGGGCACGATACGTTTACGTATTCGCGTAACAGGTTCGCACGAAAGCAGATGTAAACGGGGACTACCGGTCGCGTATAAACAATTTTTCCAACGTAAAGATGATCTTTAATCAGCTGCATGGACCGGTCGGCAAACCGAACAACGTGCTCGTCGACGTTCCACGCGTACTGGATATAAACTGATAAGCTGGTATGCAAATCGCAACCTGGTCGACGACTTAATAATAATCATGAAAATTATGTTGTCCGCGTTATCACGGTTACTATTATTGCTTCCCCAACGAATAGAGAGAGATTTCCTTTTGATCTTGTCCTTATTATTTTATTATCTTATTTCAAGAAAATAATTTGAGACAGACCAGCAAGGTATTCTTTAACAACAACAACAACAAAAATCGAGAAGTCGTCGATACAAGCAGACTCTTTTCTATAAATAACCAGGCTAATTCAATTTTCCGTACGCGAATGTTTACTTCGTTATAACCTGCAATGATAACTTAAATCCCCAGTGTTCGCTCGATATCATTGTACATACGAAATTAATATTTTCGAGGTCCGAGAAAATTCCATTTAAGTCTCCGATTCTCAGAGATGGAAATATTAACCAAGACGCGTCGCTCGATCACTGGGCGTGATCGCGATCGAGATAGTCCAATGATTTACAATGCACGTTCGGGTGGGTAACGCGCACGCGCACGCGTACGCGAGGAATATACCGTCGCGAGGTAGCTTAGAGCGGCGGTGTCGCGATCGCGAGTTTTGATTGCGATCGAGACGCCTGGGATCGTGATTAACGAGACCACGCGCGCCTGGATCGCGATAACTTTGTCGACCGTGATCTCGGGAGTCAATACAAATGTTTTACGAGAGTACGACTGCTGCCAGTACATTTCCCAAATGGTTGTCAGCCGGGTAAGTAAGCCGTGGCTCGATGTTAATTAGCAGCGACCGACTCGTTGTCGCGGTTAATTTATCTTGTATCTTCGCGGAAGCGTTCCGCACGCGAGCGTCCCGTGAAAACGGAGCTGGATCGGATGAATTCAACACTCGCGTTGCAACTACCGCTTAATTACAGTTGCGAGATCCTCGACGATCTTTCAAAGTTAACTATTTTTTTATCACTGCATGGTAGCTTCCAGTGGAAAGAAGCGGAAATCTTTTTATTTATCTGTTTTATATTTCTACGTTGATCACCTTTCTTGGATGCCCATTAAGTTACATGGACTTCTTAATGCAATTTTCTATGTCTTTCTCTTTCCCATTTCAAACTACAGTTACGCCCCTTTGACGCCATTTTGTTAAAAAATATTTCTCGAAATCCCCTTCTATATTCAATCTACAGAAACCAAATTCGTTTCGGTGAGAGTTACGATATCGTCGAAAAAAAGAATTCTCGAAAGTGACCTTTGATTAAACGACGATTCTCCGAAGATTAATATTGCGTCGTTGGACAGAAGCGCGGGAGAACATTGACGACTAATTAACCGCGGACTCGCGGTGGACGTGGAACGGACTTTCAGGCGCGAACATACCTCTCCCGATTCCCATTTACATTTATATTAACACCGTCGTTTACGCTGTTTTATTGCACCCGTGAGCGTCGCCCTTCGATGCCTCGTCGCCTTCGAATCGCGCACCGGTGTCTCCGATACGTTTCAGTCCCGATTTAAACCGGCAATCTGGGAGAAGCATCGACGTCCACGGCTAATTTATGGTCGCTGGAACGTGTTCCTCGATCGACATTTTCTCGGTAGACTGGGAGGCGGGTTTAGGTCAAGGCGTTCGTCCGGCCACATTGTTCTTCACCGCGGCGAAAGTGCGCATACGATTAACGATTATTTATCCCCCGATGCTCGTTACTCGGGAGAGCTGACAGACAATCGTTTCTCGGTAACGGAATCGTCAAGGTGCGTTTTGCAAGGAGACGTTGTTGGACGGTCGATGGGACTTTTCCGTTACGCGACTATATGTATAGAGGACTTGGAAGACATTCCAGCAAACTGGGTGGGCTCGAGTAATTTTCACTAGTATGACTCGGAATCGAAGAAGATTCTATTTTGGCGATGGGACTTAACTTGGAACAGTTCGAGAGGAATATTTTATTATGTATTTTAACGAGGTGAGGGGGTATGTAGAACTGTACTTAGATATTTAGAAAGGATTCTGTGGTGGCAGTTCTGTGAAGGGAGCGTTTCGTCCTGTGCCTGCTAGTGGACTCGTCAGTAAAGCTACTTAGCCGACCCGTGCCTTATAGTATTATACTTATTATATATTATACTTATTATAGTATTGGGGGTCTCGCATTTGAACCACTCGAAAGGGTTGATTTTTTTGAGCGTTCGATCCAGGCTCGCGTGGAATAGTCCCCGTGCTCGCGAGCCTAGACCACGAACCGAGACCCAAACGCTCGTAAAAATCGACCCTTTCAAGTGGTTCCAGCCGTTCGTCGTCGCATTTAGCGAGCTTTTGCTCGCTAGTAGGAACGTGTTTTCGAACAAAATCCGACGAGCACGGATAATTTATTACTCGAGCACGCTCGCCACATAGATGGGACCTCGTCTTTAGACGCCGGGATGTTTGTAGGTCGGTCGGGAATGGTTTATATACGAATGTTAGGCGGACCGAGCACATGTGAAAAACACGCAAACGCGCGGTGTTGCTCTAGTGATGAGGACAGGAGATGCCACCACAATTCTAACAATTTTAGCGATGAGGATTGACTTGAAACAGTCCAGGTGGAATATATTATGATATTTTGGCAAGGTGAGGGGGTATATGGAACTGTGGATATTTTTACAGTCACACATTCCTGCAAAAATCTTCCAGGGATCGTCTATTCTCAAACTGTGACTCTATGTATTGTACTCTACTATAATTAATATTCTCATAGGTCACATTGACGAAGGTACATACATTCACGCAGATTACTCTAGCGGAGGTACACATTCACACAGGTTACCTTGGCAAAGGTATACACTCACACGAGTTACTTTAGCGAAGGTTCCCTAGCGGCACCGGACCACTCCCGCTAAAAGCAAGAATCAGAATCGAAAGCCACTTCTCCGAATCAGCAACGGGGCAAAAACCGTGATGCACGCTGCCCGATAAAACGCATTAAAACGAACAGATCATTCTCGAGGTCGATGCACGCTGCGAGGAATGCGCCTGGAATGCCTTGCATCAAACGCACCGGGGAATTTAAGGTCGAACGACTTCCTTACTGTTCGAATCGCGAGGAGAATCGCCAGGAACGCCGTGGATAGCGACTCCGTAACAATGACTATCTTAATGTTTGCGTTCCGATCCTAACCGCTGGGGGTTTGCCACTCGCTGGGTTTACGAGTACTAGGAAACGGTCATTTTATTCCTGCGTCGAGCGGTGCATTGCGCGGGGTTGGAACTGCAGCCGAAAAGTTATCGTGCTCGATGTTGAGATTGTAATTAGAAAGTTAAGAGGAGGTTTGCTGAGAGGAATCTTTTTTCTATAGCGATTACCTCGTTGTTGAAAGTAATCGTTTGTAGGTGGACATATTAGAGGACGACTGCTAATAAAAATATAAAAAATATTCGGTCCATGATGGAACTTGGGTTATAAAATGGAGAAAAAATAAAGCTTTTGGGGGGAAAAAAGAAAAAGATTGAAAGTATCGAAATCTGAAAAATTCAAGTTTTTTTCCAAAAATCAAAAAATTGTGTAGAAGACGAATTCAAATATTTCGATTTGTATTTTTGTTCGTAAAGTTCATTCAAAAATGCACATTTTGATAAAAAAAAAAAAACGTCCAGTACAAAAATCTGTAAAAATTCACAAAAGTGTATTTAGTAGGGTACTATAATGTAAAAAAATGTCAGCCAAATAAAAAATGGTCGGGTCAGAAAGTGGTCTAAATGGCTTGGAATGTCCCAGATTACGATACAAAGTTATTAGATATATTTTTCTAATAGCATACGCATACACCGTCAGGTTTGAAAGAGCGGAGCAGTTTTGAATGATCACGGCGATACTCCACGTCAGCTCAGAGTGCCTACTCAAGTCCAAATCTGATATGGAAGCCACAGAATTGCGCAATTTCGCGGATACAACGGAATGTCAGTCGGACAATAATCGACATAGTTATCCGTCAGAAGTAGGCAACTGGTCGACACGACAGCGAAAATTCGAAACCGGTTCCGACCGCGGATCGAAGGAAATGACAGTGAAAATTACTTCTGATCCAAGACGGGCAACAAATCACGAAGGATGATTGAATCGATTACGCGTCTATAGGTACGGCGCGGAGATAGCGGCGTAACAAGGCAAGGAGAACCGCGATATAAATCGCCAGCCGTCAGACGCGCTGCTCGGGCCGTGTTCACAAATCAAACTGAGAGATCTAATTTGTTAGGAAATAAGAGCACGGATACACGCCATGGGAACGCGGCGAATAGAGTTCTTACGCGGGGTGGCTCCGTTATCGCATCCAGTGAACACGAGGACCATCTTTCGACGTGGACGGTTTATCCTCAACTTAAGTGCATACCTTACTCTGTTAAGGAACTGGCTGGTACTTTCGGTTGGAAAGTATGCCTTCATCGTTTCTTTGTCATATTTATAAATTGCATCGTGTTATACATTCGTGGATAATTATTATCAAGTTGCAAGAAAAAATATTTTTGCCCATATAATTTGAAACAAATACAGGGTGTTAAAAAACAAAATCATTCAGTATTTATATGGTGTATAGGGCACACTGTACCGAGTAAAAAAGCTTTAGTAAACATAGGTCCAAAGGGCAACCGTTTCTGAGATATAAACATTTTTGTTTGCTAGTATCATGATTCACTTACTTGCTTCCATCGCATGCGATGTTTATGTCAGTGTTTATAAATTGCGTTCTGAATGTTGCTATTCAAGTGCCGACAATTTCGTCAATTTCATTTTTTCAATTTCGTGTACAGAAATGAGCGGTGGACACGTGGAAAATCTTGTATAAATATCAAAAACCCAGTAGTAAGTGAACCATGATACTAGCAAACAAAAATGTTTATATCTCAGAAACGATTGACCTTTGGACCTATGTTTACTAAAGCTTTTTTACTCAGTACAGGGTGCCCTATACACCATATAAATATTGAATGCTTTTTTTTGAACATCCTGTATATTTGGCCTGTAGTCCGCACGAAATATCTCAAGGATGATATAGTTTTCAAAACTTGCCAACACGTTCTAGTGTACCCCGAACTTTTTATACTCTGAAAATATGAAAGAGATTTCAAAAGCTACAGAATGATATACAACGCTTGGATATAAAATAATTTTAATGATTTCGAGGATGTTTTCAACCGTGGCTTACTTTGAGACTATGCAAAAAACACGAATTTTTGGTTCACCCTAATAATTGAATGAAATGAATTTATTTTTATTTGTCCACAGCAGAATTTAAATGAATATCGAATCTCGACGCTTAATTACAAATGAACAATTCCTCCCTCTAAAATTACTAGGCCCCTTTAAGTAACGCTAACAGCTGTTAAAACGCCGTTAAATCGCAGCATAGCAACGCGGTGAAACATGGAATTCAAGTATTGCGAAGCAGTTAATTGCCTCAAAGACGACTTTGTTGCAAATCGAGCGAGGAATATTACCGCGTTTACAGGCCACACGCGTTGTTAATCCATCAGGGAAAATGTCTGATGAGAGAATAATTTCGCCCGGAGCCACAGATTCGCGTAACGTTAACTCTGTCATTATACCGTGGACGCGTAAGAATCGTTGAGCAGTTTCCGTGTAACATCGCAATCGAACGTGAAATCGCTCTGTCTCTACCCGATCGTTTCGAAGAAATATGCATAATATTTCCCGTAAATTGTGAGTTTTTATCCATTAAACGCCGTGCGTCGCACCTGTGCGTTACATCTGCGTTCGCAACACATCTATTAGCATATTGATTACTATTTGCAACTTTGCTCGATCGATCTTCGACGAAGCTTTCAGTAAAGGATGACCTTTTTCTACTTCAATTTAAATGTTAAAGTTTCCTAAACAATTCGTTGATCTATCGACGCGTCAACGTGTTATATGTTCGCGCATTATAAGGAATATGTTGATGTATCGACGCGTCAAAAGATCGACAAATGTCATTAGCAAGCTACGTATCTGTTCGTCTTGAGAACTGTTATAAAGGGTGCGGCACCTGACAGTGTCGCCCACGAAGTGTCAAAGGAACAAACATTGTAATTGAAAAATCACTTTCTCAATGTCATGCTTTTTGACGTTCGAAGGCCGTCTTTCTGTGGTATACCTAATATCGCGGTGGATTCTACGATGTAACCTTCGAATGACATTGAACAGAGTGCTTGGCTCGTTGAGCAGCAACTATTATTCTATTTATAGGATTTTCAGGGAAAAGTATAAAGTTATTTGTTGCAGAAGAACGGCAAAACAGTTGAGAATAATACGGGTATTGGTATAATAATAGATTAGACTACTAGTAGGGTCTCCAGGATCCAGGTGTACTAGTTACAGGTTAAACTATTTCTTTCATTTAATAATTGAGATAATAACTTGTCTGTATGCTTAACAGTAAAACAGTTCAAAATAATACGAGTATTAGTATGACAATAGATTATACTAACAATACGGTTTTCATATAATAATTGAAATAATAACTTGCTTGTATAAAATTAACAAGACCCATTTTAATCTTAGGATAAGCTGTTAATACTTATAATACATTAAGGTATATAATATAAGGTTAATACGTTATTCTTTTAAACGAATATACCCATTTGCATGTACACCACTAAAAATGGTATATACATATATTTCCTATATCTCTCAACAATCTTTCATATTTTATTACTATTCTTGCCAGAAATAGCAGAAGCGACAGTAGAAAATATACACACATTGCATATATGAAGTTTGTCCTAACCTTAAAATGAGGTTCGATAGATAGAATAATCGAATGAAAATACCTGATGGAGTCTTGTGGCTCGTCGATAGCATCAATCCACCGGATGTCATCGTAATCCACGGATAGTTATCGGACGTTTCTTGAAAAATGATCCTCGACAGGCATCAGGCAGGCTTGGAACGATCGCAGGGCGCCACGCTCGTCGTTTCCGATCCTGGCGCGTTCACATTGAATTTCTGCGCGGCGGCACATCGGCTCCTACGAGAGATGCAGAAAAATATTGTACGAAGCATCGGCATTTCCTGTACACTCCTTGGTGTATGCTAATGCCGGGAGTCCGAATACACGCTTCCCGCATCCATGCACGATCGTACACACGTGTCAAGTACGCGATCTCGTAGGCGTGCGTCATGTAACTGAATGTAGCGTCGATCAGCGTCTAACGAAAATAAAGTCATTCGCGTGCCGGCTTCAATCGTAAAATCTAGCGGCGTCTCTCTCGTATATTAATGCACCGTTTCGCGGAAAGCTTCCCTAACGACCGAACCGTCCGTGTAATCGTGATTCTACGCGAATCAACGCGACAGAAATATGATAATGGTGATCTCGATGTAGCACGGTCGTAGACGATTGAATTTATTTCAGTGTTACCTATGACGCCATGTTCAACAGGCAACGAGGGAAGGTTGACCAGAGACGCTTTGTCAACGTTTCTCTCGTCTCTGTTACGTTAACAGCCCTTTTCCCCCAATGAATTTCGACGGCCTGAGAGAGAAAGTTCAAGTATCGAACGTTGTTTTGTACTTTACCTGAATAATTCCTGGAAATTATGCGTAGATACGCCTCGGTTATCGTTCGTTTCGTAATTCACTCGCGCGCCAACGTTTGCCAGTGGCGCAACGAGATGGCGCCATCGTCGTCCGTACCAACTATTCCGAAACGCGCAGACAAATTCTCGCTCGTGCCGTACGAAGCAAAGCCGCAAGGTCGTCGTACGGGTTTCGCACCTCGGTAATTTAATATTGGACGGAAATCTAATATCGAAGGATGACCTCTTCTCGGTACGCAGCAACCAAGAACCTTTGGATTTAGTAAACCATCTCGCGATACGCGCGGGATTAGCAATGCATCGTGGGACGCCATCAGTGCCGAATCAACGGACGCGAGTATCATGGGCTACAGGTTAGAGGCCTTATTAACGCTTCGATAATATCGGTTTTAGTAAGATATGAGATTTAGGATATTGAAAGACTATCACGATACACAAATAACAGTTTTGTGTTGGATAAAACTTACTTCGCAATGAGACACTTTTTTCCAGGGCCGGCGCAAGGCAGATTCAGCGCGTTCTCCAGAACCCAGCCCCGCGTTTTAAAAGGCCCCGCGGTCTACGAAAATTACTGAATTAAAAGGCACCGATTTTGATTAACTTCTTACAGACTGATAATACCATTAACAAATACAAGACATTTTTTTAGTAACGATGATTAAATTGAAAGTAGTGACAAAAATCATAAAAGTGTTATTATTTAATATACATCTTATAAAAAATATATAGCATTTGTAAATAAATAATTCCTCGTTGTAAAATTTAAGTGTAGGATTTGAATGTGAATCCAGGTCCCGCAGAATTTTTGAACCCAGCCCCGCAAAAGGTCACGCCGGCCCTGCTCTTTTCAATTATCTCAAAATTAATTTCACGCCAAATCAACCATGGCCAGTCAAGTAGCCTTTTCTTTCTATACTTGTATGTAGTCTCTTACGTACAATATATTAATTATATAAAAATGTCGATAGATTTAGGGTTAACTTTCTCTCTTTTAAAAACAATATTTGACTCCTTCCTGTACCTGTATAGCCCAGGCGCCCACAACATCGTAAGTTACGATTCGTAACCCATCCCTGGACGCCATGACAGACGTTTGCCCGCGAAATTCCCAGCGATTTCATTGGCTACGAGACTGCAAGAAAGTTGAAATAGAACCGTGGGCGCTTGGGTTTGAAAACGTTCGAGACGCTTCGAAACATCGTGGCGTCACAGAGCGGAGAGTACGACAACGACAACTTGCGACGCCAGCCACGGAACATTCGTCGTTTGCCTCGTGTCTCGCAGTGTCTGATGATAGTTATCGTTGCACGTTTACCAGGACGGTTCGCGGTAATTATGGTGCGCCTATCTATCAAGAACAACGTCGACGGTTGCGAAATATACAGGAAAGATACCATAGTCGAGCAACGGAGGGAACGTCTACAGCCATTCGATACGTGACCATGTTTCGATCGTCCAGTTCTTTGGAACATTTCTCGAAATATTCGACGATGATTGCACGTGAGTAAATTATGATGCTACCAGTGACCTTTCAAACGTGATGCAATTTTCTCGCTGTGAAAGACAGTGAAAGCCACGATCGCTAATAATCTGTAACGCGCGCGCGCGCGCGCGAGCACGCATGGCGAATTCGGCGGGACGAGGTTACGAAAATATCGCCGAAAATTGGTACGACTGTTCCCGCGTAACAAGTGAACCATTACCGTTCTATCGTGTGCACGCGATGCACTTGACTCGTCGTGGACGTTTGTGAAGAAAAACAGTTATCTCTGAGAATTATTTTCAGCTAGTGTCACGATCGCCGCGAATTTCGCGATGAGTTGACGTCGAGAAATCAAAGTGAGGTTAATTGAAAAATGCAGACGACGGCGTCACCGCGGAGTGTCAAGCAGCTTCGTCGAAGCACGGGACACGATGCTACCTTGGACTACAGGAATCGACTGGTATGTCAACTGTTTTATAGATTAATTTACTAGTCTATTGGTCAAGCATAGGCATATTCGATATTCATATTATATCAGGAATTATTAATTGTCCATGGTCAGTAATGTGATCGACAATTTCAGTGCCAACACAATGAAATTGATGGGGGATCTCTTTCATATAGGATAGTTTCCCTCTCAATCTCATATTAGAGAGGAATAAAATAATATCTCTAATTATCGAAGAAAGTACCAAATAAATCATACGAAGCGATATTTATTAGATTAGCAACATTTTCGTAGAAAATATTTCTCCTCGGACAACTACGGAACTTTCCCATATTCAGAATTGATATTTCCGAAGAAAAATGAACCAAATTGACCAAATTTAGTACCGTTATGTACGTCTCGTCGTTTCCTAAAAGATTAGAAACGTTTGTGTTTATTATTCGTAACGGTTGGTTTACAATTGGCTTTCATGACGCCATTATCGTGCGATGACTTCGCCTGTCGACTCGGTATACTTTTTGACAGATGGCAGTGATTAATATCGAGAAAAGCCGAAGACAGGCGAAGACAACCGAACGTGATCGAGTGCTGCACAAAACGTTTCATTCTGCAGCCATGTTTATGCATGCCAGCGCAAAGCTGCTACAGACACGAGCTAGCTATTAGCTCGAAGTAACGAGCTAGTTAAAAGTGGAATTCACGTAAAATAATAGAGAACATTTGTCTGTCGTGTTTAGATTTCTCCATTAGCTAGGCATCCCGGCAATCCTCGTTACGAATTTTTTCTGCTAGCAATTGCATACGTTATCGCAAGAACGTTCGATGTTGCATCGCGCGGATGCATTCTACGTTGATTGCGCGTTTTTTCCTCGATGGACAAATTTCTTACCTCGAACGATAATAACAAGAATATAAAACCTCTCAAATAAAAATTATATGCAAAATAAGTAAATACTCTTTGGTTAGCTAGATTGAGTTTGGCTATTCTAACTTTCGGTGCAATCAATTTTCAATCCACAGATGGCGCTTTGAGTTATCTCCGTAATAGGTATTATTATTAAAATTTACGGATATTATTCGATTAAAATTTTGTCCATTCGTGGTTTTCCTGTGCGTGTTCGTTCGAGTCGCGAAGCAGGAAAACGCTTCCTTCGTGGTTCAAAATGAATTCAGAACCGGTTTCATTCCATATAAGCTTAAATCCAGTTTCCTTTCACCTTTGCACGAGAACTGTCGGTGTCATTCGCGTCGCAAGCCGTATCGTGCCGCAGCTTATCGGGGCGTTTCGCACTTGTGACTGGGGTATAATGCTTGCGCGCAGTTTCTCGTTGGATTTCATGACGCGTAATCGAAGTTTCGTGTGGTCTTTATCGAGATCGAGATTCCATTAACGAAACGATCGCGCCAACGGCCTGAAAGTGTCGATTCACGAATTCTGCCGTGTTATCTACGGATTTACAGTGTACGACTATTCTTCCCCATTTGTATTCTTTCGAAAAATATTTGAAATTAAAGTTCTGGCCACGACGGGTACAGTAACTTATTAACAAGAACTGTAGATATCATTTAAGCATGATGACTTATAGTCTTCATTCTGAAAGCAGCAACATTAATCAGGAAAGCTGTGTTGGTTTTTTTATACAAAGAACTACGCACATTCGCCTTAAATGACGTCGTAATCGTTCAATCACCTCCCACACAAAAAAAAGCGTCATTGCTCAGGAAAAGTGACATACCGAGTAAATTATAGGTTTTAATTACTAAATTACAGCTTTATTTTCGATGAACCTCTAGAAATATCGAAGTTACGATCTTTTTTTTCGGAACTCCCTCTAAAAATAACTCGAAAGAAGAATGAAAGCGTGATGAAACGCGAAGTATATTTTCACAATCGGCGCGAAAAGAGCTCTTCGATAACGTATCGATACGCGCACCGGAGGTTTCGATGAACGGTTAAAAAAATATCCAGAAAGCGAAGTGACTAGAATGGGCAATATTTTCTGGCACAACATAATATTTATCTCGTCTATGCTTCGAGACCGTAATCTCGACGATTTGTACGTATGCGTCGGCACAATGCTTTTAGATCGTTCGGAAGATAAGGTCGAGGCTCGATGGTATCGAGTTACGTGCACGCTTCGACTCTCGATTTCAACGTTCGATGGATTGCGATGTTTCTCCGTTGATCACATGTGTGTGAAGTTAGCCCCGCACTTTTCGAATTTTAAGTTTTTCTTTCTTGTACCGTATTGCGCTATATTTGTGCTCGATTGTGCCGTGAACCGCGACTCTGTAAGTCAAAGCAGTACTCAAGATAATTGAACAAAACAAAAATTTTTTATAGCCCCCGCACTTTTCGAATTTCGAGTTTTTCCATTTCCCGCCGTGTCGCGCGCTATTTGTGGTGAATTGCGCCGTAAATAAGAGATCGATAACCTCAATAACAATTAAGAAAAGAAATAAAATCAAAACTATACTAGCCCCGCACTTTTGCCGAAACAAACTTTTTTTTTCCATAAAAAGATTCGTACTAACTTGTGCTACATTGTGCCATTGATAGAAACTCGATATCTCTATTCATTTTGCAGATAAAAAATGTTGAAGTTTAAGGAATAACTTGTGCTACTTACAATACACGAGACACGTGGGTGAAAAATTGAGATTAGCTCGAGGTTCGATAAAAATTAACAAAAGAAGGTGACGGTGATTAAAAATTTTGATATTTCCGAATTTTTCGTTGATTGTGCCGGATTGTGCTAGACTAGCACAACAACTTTTCCTAATTACAAAATCTCGCCAGATCGCCAGAGTTTGCAGCGTTGGCAAAGTTAGGAATCAGACGTTAAGAATTTGCATTCGCATTCGCACGCGCTCCCAGGTAGCGGGATACAGTAATGTCTCGATAAATGCACAAGCTCGGGATTGAAAGTGTGCATTTATCATGGAGTTCTCGCATTGTTTGATGTTTGCCGACAGCTTCGGCTTATTTCGCTTATTTCTTTTCTTAATTGTTATTGATGTTATCGATCTCTTATTTACAGCACAGTTCACGACAAGTATAACACAATACGGCACGAGAAAGAAGAACTCAAAATTCGAAAAGTGCGGGGCTAACTTCACACACATGTTGATCACGCCGATTCGAGTTGTTTCTTATTAGACTCCGGCTTCCTTTTAGGCGACGTTTATTTTTTTCCCATGCACTGTTGGAGACAAAATTAAACACGCTTGGATAAGTGGTCGAGTGGAATCGACGATACTCAGACTTGCGATACCATTGAACGTGATCGCGTCGTGTTTTTCTTCTGGTTGCTAAAGTGGTTTCTACGCAGTTTCGGTACTACACAGTATTAAATTTTGGTCGGAAGTTTACATTCATTTGCATTCAATTATTTGGTTGATTGAAAACGCCTTCCATATAGTTCGGGGCATAGTTTGAGGATACATGGGGTGTTTTATTTTAGCATACATATAGCTTCCGTGCTCGAGGAGAGCGTGGCAAGTGAAGAATGCCCGTGTATAATCAGACTAAACATCTCGCGGAGGATCATGCGCAAGGAGTCGGCGCAATAGCGCCTCCGCTGACTCAGAATCCTCGCTATTATGCAAATGGCGTTAGCCAACGGGCCTCGTGTCATTAAAACGATCGACTTCGTGCTTTTTCCAACGACGCAGCGACGCGGTTCGCCCACACCTGAGAACCGCAGCCCTGACCTACCAGCATGAAAATCAGCTCGAGTCGCGTAATATCCTCTTGGAATCGATTTTCCACGCTCCGTTAGAGTTCTGTTTCCTTTAGATTTTAATATAAACAAACGTACCGAATCTCGAGAACTTTTCATGCGAACAGAATCGTAAAAATTGGCTCGAAACAGATCCAAAGAAAAGACCACCCACTTAAAAGGATGAAAAGTAAACATCTCCATCGAGTTGCTATTACAAAATTCCTCTTCATCTATTTCCATACACTCGTTTCTCCTTAACCGGAGGTACGTTGCTCCCGTCTAGAGATATCAGCCCGTTCCACACCGATTTCCTTCTCGATTCGAAAATCACAAGAGCGCGTTGTCAGGAGCGCTCGAGCTAGGTTCCGCGAGTCCGCCCACGCGTGCACACCAGTATCAGCCTTGGCCGACTGACGACTGGACTGTTTTTATTTTCCACGGCGCGGGCACGTCTTCTTTTTCACCTTAAACTATAAAAGATCCGCGCGTCGACACCGGCCGTTGAATTATTTATAAGGATCGAGGCTGGGCTCGCCACCTCCGGCAGGGTTATCGCATAATATCCGCGCGCATTAAACGCTAATAATAGTCTCCTATTTCCACCGTGACGTGCCTTCCGATCGCTACCAAGCGTACCAGTGCCGCGTAATTACGAGATGCACCCACATTCCACCGGTTTTCATTAAGTCCCGCCTGGATCGGCCGTTTCACGCCGATGGAATCCGTCCCTGACGGTGGTTACTCCTTTCTTTTTTACTCGAAACCAAAAAGAAACAATATTTGATCGTTGTCCCCTTAAAGACGAGTAGGTTGGACTTAAGGGAGTTGTTTATGCACTCAGCGTAGAGTGGAAGGTGACGTCGGTGTGCTAGATTGGCCATCGTAGTCTGATCGAATCAGAGAACGGTTGAAAATGTGGAGATATGTGAAACTTACAACCTTACAGATAAAAAGTATAGAAGGTGCAACAACTAGTTCAACACATTCCTCTCATTTTTAGTTTAGATAGACATCATCAATATGTAAATGCGTTGCGAGACTGATTCAGTAGTGCACGTGTATTTCTCTCTCTCTCTCTCTCTCTCTCTCTCTCTCTCTCTCTCTCTCTCTTTTTTAAATAGTGCACCCTCATACTCAACTTAATAAGGAGTCAAATAAGAAGGTAGGGTGCAACAACAGCTCAGTGAAAAGAATCCTCGATTATCATCCCAAATTATCAAATCCCCGTGTCTCTTATTTATTTTTCCTGGACTCCTACATTAGTTTCAAAGTCATGGAACTCGATTCTATTAGCCAGAGACTGTATTTCACCTAGAATTCTCAAAGATCATTCAGAATTTCCCCTTGATCCCTTGCACTTACCGCGGATTGATCCCCAAGCGATCGTCGACTGCAAAGTTCGCGCCTGAATGTCCTAGGTGTTTCGTTTCCGTTACGTTATCTTGGCGTAACGAGAAGCAAAGGAGCTGCGAGCCGAGAGCGATAGGAGAGTTAGAGTCTAATTACGATCGCGCATTGTTATTCCAGCGGGCACGGATCCCGCATTCCGCGGTGATCAGTGCGCGTACACCGGCGCGCACGAACCGCTCGCGAGGGGCACTTTATACCGATCGTATCGAAATTTATTGCAAACGATATCGCCGCTGCATTAATCGTAAGCGGCTTAGGCGGTTCATTGATGGTCGAGTCGATCGACAAGAAGCCGATTAGCAGTTCTGCGCAACCTATGACCTTCTTCGTGGATTAACTGGTTTTGATAGTCGGTCGAAAAGTCCTTTAGTGCTCTTTACGATCGCTGGTCTAACGGGTTACGGTCTTCGTATAGAAAAATATACGTTACACGTGTGATATTAATCTGCATCCGTCGCAAATGTATAACATTTAGAAGTTGATCATTTTTATCCGATATTCAGGACAAGTTTAAAATTAATTTCCCTTATTAGCGAAGTTTTCAAAAAATGAATTCTTCTTTATTATTGTCTAACAATTTCCGTTTGATTTGTAGATAATGATATAAAGCTAACTTCTGTAATTTTATCCGTTAGATCGCGCCTCATTGTCAGTTCGAAAGCCGACTGCCTTTCCGAGGTTTTTTTTTTTTTTTTTTATAATCATTTATTCTACCAAAGCTTTGAAAGTTGCAAGTATCTTCCATTTCCAGTTCTTATCGCTCGATTCCGCGACTCGTTCAAAGGGAAACGGTCATAGACCGCGGGACAATTCCTAAGTCAGCAATTACAGCGACGAGCAACGTTGTCGCAGTCGGGAGAGGTCACCGATAAAGTCTTTCGGAGGTCTGTTTACGATGCCCGTGCGTTGCTCCTTATCAACGCGATAGATATTATCGCGCCGCGATGTGTGCGCGAGGCGGCGCGTCTTTGATGAGCTTTTCCCCGCTTGGGCGATGATTGAGCGACACCAGACGCTTTTTCGGGTCGGAATCTTTAGTCATGCCGAGACCTGAAAGTCGGTAATATTGATTTGACGATGGATGATGTCACGATGTTAAGAGAAACGACTTCTTCGTAGAATGTAACTCGGTAGGCGGTAAACATTTTAGGGACTAATTGGGTTGGATGCTTTGCGTCTGAGTTATTAATTGCTGAAACGGCTGAAACATACTTCAGGTGAATAGGTAGTCGTGAAAGTAAAAGTTGTAAGTTATAACGGATCTGTAAAGTCTATCTAAAAATTCTGTCTTATAAACAGTCCGTATAACTTACAATTTTTAGCTCACCTTCCGAAGAGCATATTGATCTATAGATCGAAGCCTGTCGCTCCATTGTGTTGAATGTCCAATAATTCTGTCCCCTCCATATCTGATCGATCAAACAAAATTCGATGGAATTTAATTATTCGGTGCGCATACATTTGAAATTAACTTTCCATCGATCTTATCCCCCTAACACGTGTAAACTGGTGACGACAGACCTAAGGACTTCATTTTTTTAATCGTTAATGACATTTTCAACGGCACCGCGATCGAAGTCGATTACGTATCGATGGATATCATTCTTTACGACCTTTCGCTCGAGCGTAACTCGAGTGCATCCATTTCATTCTGGATTCCGTGTCGCAATAGATCGTTTTCATCTGTGGTACCCCCTACCCCCCTCCCCTCCGTTCGTCTCCTCGCGTCCTCGGTTGGAGAACCATTAGTCGCATTAGCAATGCAAATCGCCCGGTGCCGTCTGTCAGGAAATTAATTGGAAAGAAATTGGACGTTTGTTTGAAGTGTACGATCGTCGATAATGCGATTCGTTTAATAAATGTCCCCGAGATAAAGGACGATAGGCAGATTGCGAAAACAGCCGGCGGGTGAGCCTAAACATTTCTGATGGCGCACGTATCGCATGCGCGATCACGTTTTCACTTATCGAATTACCCGGCCGTGAGTCACTCGATTCGCTGTTTTATAGAATCTCAAACATAAATTATACGTATAGTACTTATAAAGGTGTCTTACTTGAATATCAGACGCTTTGGAATTTTCAAGAACGTGACCAATTCGAACAGGAAGTTACGGATAGTATTCCCAGGTGTAGTCGTCATCGAAATCGGTCAACTATTTTCGATACCCGTCTCGCCATCGTTCTTATGGATCCACAAAGTGTTTGATCGCAAGCCAAAAAGTTGCTGCGAAGTTTCGATGCGGAGTGTATTGAACTCGAACGACTTGTAACGGCTTGCGCAAATCTCGAAACAGTTTCGTCAGTGTCAGTCGAAATCCCTGCTTCCCTTCTCGTTCGACGTGACGAAACATTTCGTCGTTTCAGCAGAGCAAATTCACGCATTTAATAAATAATTCACATATTTATAAATTAATGTAAATTTCTTTTTTTTTTTTTTAATGAGGTTTTAAAAATTAAACAGTTGTGCGAATACTTATTGCTTCAATATTTCTATCGATTAATTGTTTTTTTTTCTTGTTAATTTCGCAACTTACATAAATAGCTATTTTTTGTTGTTGTACTCTATCTATTCTAGAGATTTCCGAGAATTTGTAGAATGTCATTGTTTATAAAAAATAAGTTATAAACTACAATTTTACATGGTTTTTTTAGGAATTGATCGGTGTACGAATACTTTCTACACCCGCTGTAGATGTTTTCAAAAATAGTTATAACGTAGCCCGCCACCAACGAGAAACTGTTTTGTCGACAGGATATGGGTACAAGGCAATACGACGTTGAAAGTGTCGGTCAAATACGGTACAATGCCCACTTTTAACTTGTCATAACTTCCGAACCAGTGGATTCGTCGCCTTAAAATTAACATCTTCGGATTTTTCTCAACAAAGTCTAAAGTATTATGTAAAGAAAGAAACTTGAAAATTTTAGATCGCCGTATAGTGCAGCCGAAATAAATCTCGGAACCCACGTTCGCCAGATGCCTTCCTTCGTTATTTTTCCGTGTTACGTTTCACGCTTCATCTGGAACGAGTTTTAATCGACTCGGTCGCGAACGTCGTACGTAAACCGACGATGAATGAATTTTCCATCGAGGCTCGCTGAATAACAGCTGGTCGGAGAACGCGGTGCGGTTTCTACGCCGCTGCATCCGACACGATACGATCGAACCGTGGAATGTCAGGTATTTCCTGATTGTGAAACCAGCCCGTGGAAGATCCGCGAACTTGTTCCCCCTGGGATTCGTTAAAAGAAGAGTTATTTAAAGAGTTATTTAACCGCGCGATAAATCAGGCTCCATCGACAGCCAACGCCGATTACAATGATGTAACAGCTGCCGGGGCAGCAGCCAGAAGACGTCCGAGATCTCGTCTGGTGTTACGCGACCTCTTGTTACGCCGGGAAATGAAGTCGTAACACTCGATGAACACCGAAGGCATGTTTTTCCATCGATCGTGATTACGACACTCGTGGAATCGTGGAAATAATGAAACGACTTTCGTAACGCTACGTTCCTCCGTTCGAGTCCGCATCGTCGAGATTTTCCTGCGAATCGGAGCTACGAAAACGTGCGACTTTATCATTCGCATCGTAGCTTCTTCTCGGTTTCCTCGGATATATTACAAGGAACGTCTTTTATTTCTCTACATTTCTGCATTTTCTTCTTGTTGAAATACTCACGAGGTATCACAGATATTCGGAGTAGGGTCGTCGCTTTATACATCTGTGCAAGGTTTTCCCGTATTCTCAGTTGCTTCATTTTTTACGTAAAAAATCTACCCTCGTGGAAATAAATTCAATAAAATGGAAGTAATATCCATAATGGCCAGATAATATAAATTCCACGGTCACTAAATAATTTTTATCCGATCCTGGTCCATTCCTCGTAAAAATTGATCAATCACCGTATTCGAGTGCCATTAATGACCGCCAATTTTTCCCATTCGGTCGTAAAATGCGTGTCAACGGGACTTACTTAGTGTTGGAGAACCCGTTCGCGACAGGTTCCGAGGGCAACCGGCGGAGAGAAAGGCGGACCCTTATTGAAGGTTCGTGTCGGAGCCGATCGTTGAATGAAATTTAAGTGGGTCGCGCATGAATGAAATCGTGCGCCGCTCTATCGCCGTCGCTCTCCCTCCCATTGGTTCGCCGACGGTCGCGCAATCGGTTTGCCCGCACTCGCGAGTCGCGTGGGCGACCGGACGCGATTTAAACGATCTCGGGAATCTCTCGTCTCGATCTCACGGATTTCCCGTCTGACGCTGTGACTCTTCTTTCTCCATACGTGCCTCTTCTGCATCTTTCACGCGAAAAGAAGCTAAGAACGCGGAGGAAGCTTCTATTTTCAATATCAACACTTAACTCTTTGGGGCACGGTGGGATTAAAGGTGTCCCACCTTTTTGATGGACCGTAATGCATGGTGGGACATTTTTAATCCCACCTGGAAATTTTGCGATAGCTGCATGTGTATAGGTTTATATTTCGTCTTATTTACGTAAAGCAGTTGGTAATATATTCATCCAATGTTACAAATGTATGCACTTATGTTGGCAATTTTCAACATGCTAATACCGGTTCAACAATTGTTGTAAGCGGAAGGTTTGCGGAGGTTTTGGTCATAGTTACTGAATTAATTTGTCGTTAATTTTAACGTCACAAGTGAACCGCGGATTTTTCATGGTTATTTTAAACCAAGTATCTTAGAAGAAATATTTCGAACGAAAGCGTGTCTTATCTTCTAAACGGCGTAACATGTATATTACCATTGATATTTCATACTTGTTCGGCGTGCGGAATATATTTGAAAGGGATGTTTTATTCGAGACGAGACGATAAATCGCTAATACGGGCCGATTCCTCGCCGCGGCGAGGCCCGTTCGACTCGACTTACGTGCCAGCAGATAAGCGCGGCAGAAATGGCTTAATATCGTGCAACGTGCGCCGCGTCTTGTTACTAAACAACCGGTTGCTGATACTGCAACAATATTCTAGAATGGGGAGCAGATAGCCGATGTAGTTTATCGGCGTGGCAGCAACACGCGCGATACGTTGCTCCTCGACGTTCGCGAGTAACTTTAAGTTCGCTCTTGGGATGGGACACGAAAGTCAACCGTGTTAGCGTATTTATCCGCGGCTCCGGAACGTGTACGTTGAGATTCCGCGATGGAATAATTATTTCCAGCTGGATGCAGCTGGGAAAATATTCACGAGGGCTACGTGGGATACGGTTTGTGATTTACCAACGTGTAGCTTCGTTTCTTTCGTCGCTCGATGATATTATGTAGTAAGGTTGACCCTATATAAGTCTACGTAACTTTCAGGTTGGATGGTATATCGACATTTTACCGAATAATTGTCGTTTCTTCGCAAGAGATTTGTCTCTGATAACCGGAGTGCGGATTTTATATATTTAAAACGAAGTAACAATATCATTGTGATAATTGTAGAATATATTCAACATACATTATTATTTTACGTATGTTTTCTACGTTACTGTACATCATAAATGGATATAAATCCACAATTAGCAGCAGCACCAACTTAAAATATCAAAATAAATGCCTTGCAGGTTGTCTGCAGAAAAGAAATCTCGTTAAATGTTTTTAAAATACATCAATGCTCGTTGTAAGAGTCAACACAAATACCGCTGTTTGTGGAGATCGTTCATAGAATATCTCTCTTAGAGTAATTCATCCCAGGATCGCTTCAGGTAAATGTGGCTCTTCCGTTTAGTCTTCCCTGTCTCCTCAGATCGCACGTCGTGGATTCAACAGCGATGTAATTTCGGGTTAGATGAATATCTGAGCTTCCCCGGCGCGAATTACAGTCGCGAATTATAGTAACGCGTCCCGGCCCGCGTGTTCCCACCATAGAAAACGAAACATGATTACCTGCATTGCGGCGAACACCTATCCTTCGCTCGTAACGTTGTCGAGATTACGTCTGATAACACACAAAGGCCTCTCCGCCGCGGTATCGCGAGTTCTCGTTAGAGATGATCTCGAACGTTAACCACGTAGACCTGTGATCCCGGTGTCCGGTAACCTGGGTGGATGGTAATAAATTCTCCATGCATTTCAACCCCTTCGTATCGGTAAATTCTGGGGGAAGAAATTCCCCATAAAGGTCTCTTAATGAATTTCTGGTTTAATACCTCAAGCTGATATACAGTCAATCCCATCTATATTCGTAGCCTCCATGTCTATTAAAGAATTTCGACTAAATTAAATAATAGTTTTCATTTCACTAAATAAATTTTTTATATTAAATATGTATTAAATATGTATATGAATGTATATATATATATATATGTATTTATATATGTATACATCAACATATTTGTACAAGGATATACTTGGAAACATGAAACCTATCATTTAACACGTTGATCGCCACGTCACCCACATATGGGTGACAGCGCTTTTCCCTGAAGCACGAAAAAAAGTAATTCCGAAAGTTGAGCAACAAGGAAAGCGAATTTAAATGAAATACATGAATTATGACGAAGTTACAAACATACCACTATAAATATTTGATTATATAGTCTTCACTAGTCTAAATAATATTCAATCCTAGTAGAAATTTTCATGAATACTTGTCTGGTAGTAAACGAGCGAATTTAAATAAATTTCTTTATTAGATATAGGGAGTACGAATATTTATGGGACTGACTGTAGGGCCATAAGAAAGTGTTCCTCTTGCAAGTCTGTGTCCTCGGGTTACTTTCCTTCGCTCGTAACGGTCAAGTGTATACAATTAATACAAAATTAATGTAAACATATCCCTAACTTTACATGCATCGAAACTCTAACTCGTGTTAGTCATCCACTGTAAAACTTCACTAAATCCTACCATAGCGATTGAAAACTTCCTCGGCATGACGCAAATGGTTGGAAATGGAAAGGTTGCTCCCGTAAATTAATAAAACTGGAATATTTCGTTGCGACAAAACGGTGCGTAACGACTTCTTTCCTCTCCTCGACGATAAACACAGCACGTTGACAAATTGACGTCGATGAAAATCGACGAAAAAGTACGGAAACCGGTCGTCGCGCGAACGAGACCACACCGGGAGCCGATTGTTCAGTCGTAGAAAGTATCGATACCTCGCGATCGGCACTCGGCTTCTCGCATCGTCGGTCGCGCATTCTTGCACGTGCGAGCGTTCAAATGCCATCGAATGGTTTCCGCCGCTGGGTTTTCTCACGCGGAAACTTTCCGCGCTGTAATCCGCGATTCTGCCGAGCACTCGCGGTAGCGCGATCGGGAAAAATCGACGAGCGCAGAATTCAGTGATTTCCCGATCTTATCTCCGCGGTATTTAATTATACGGTTGTTAGCCGTGTAAGGTTAATGAAATTTCAAAGGAACGTCCGTCTTCGATTCGCCCGGGGATCGTGGGAATAGCCGGGAATGGACGATCGTTTTTCATTAGCGTCATTTTTACGGACTCGAGGCCGGCTCGCGGATCTTTCCTTATCTTCTCGAGGGCGGCCTTCGAGACCTCTCCAGAGAGACCTGGAGAACTCACCTGGGATCGATTCGAGTTACCCGTTGTTTCCTGGGCGAAAACCTGAGGGACGGTTCTTCTCTTGATGGAAATATATTTATCAGGTCCTTAGGTGACCAAATGTCCAGTTCTCCGCGATTCCTTTTTACAGAGAAAAATTCTTTCACCTTAAAAAACTTCTTTTTTAACTTTGAAAATATTTCAAGTATGCTTCAAAGTGCATTTGGTAATTCTTTCGATTCACTTCACACGGGAATCTTTGAGAATTTTTATTTTTCCTATTATTAACACGTTTTCTAAGAATATGACATAAATACGGCGAAAGAAGTTGAATATCGAATTTTTTGTGAATGTAATCTTTAATAAAAGAAAAAAATGGGGATAATATTCCGAGTTCGTCAACGCGTGGCCTCGATTTCAGCCTTCGCGGCTCGTGGAATGGCGAAACACTCTTGTACCTCGTCAGAAGCACCGCGCTTCCTTGATTATTTGGACTCTGGCAGCGGGTTGAACGGTACTTCCTCTCCGAAGCGGTCGATAAACACTGTCGGTTCTCCCCGAGTGGCGAAAAGATACCGGAAGTGGACGCGCGCGGCGAAAAATCTTTCAACGTTCCGTGACCGCTCGCATGCTAGCTCAAAGGGGCCGTCGTTACGATAAAATCGTCCATGAAACGGCGTACTCTGTCTGCTTTCCCGCGGGATATCGCCGGATCCGGCTCTCGAACCCTCGAATTACTGGAATCGCCCGCCACGGAGATAAAACGAACGGGCGAACTCGCGGGGAACGTTCCTGGAGATCCCCGAGCGGCTCCGAGAAATTTTAACGGACCAAGTCCAGGACGATTCTAGTTTCGAAGACTCTTAGAATTTTAATTGACCTCTAGCTGGAAGCAGCTGAAGGATTTATTTTATTTCCTCGAGGGTTGGTATTAGCATCGACTTTGGATCCGTTTGAAGTTTCAGATTGCCGAGGATGTAAGCCCTCGAAACATTCGTTTCGAGTAGCCGACCAAGCATTGTTTAGCAGTCGTTCATTTAAAGGTCTCGTATCGTATCAGACTTTTCTACCGAGTTTTTTTTAACTTTCACGATCGACGGAAAACTACCGGACCGTAGAAATTTAGAGAAAGAATAGTAGAATGAGATATAGAAATAAGTTACAAGGAATTCACACACCCCACTAGATTCGTCTTTCGGACTATAGAATTATCTAACGACTCCCACAAACTTGCAATTATTTCTTCAATGGAGGACCACTGCTCTAACCTTTACCGCCTGTCGCGAGAAGGCCCTAACCGGAAGTGCCACCGACCTGTACGCGTTGACAGCGTTTCCGCGCGTGTCGCAATCGCGACTCGAAAGAGTGGCTGGACGCTAAGTCGCCCTTTAAATGGACAAGCCCGCCTTTTCCCAGCGTGGGACGGCGTCTATTTCAGGACAACTTCGAGTCTCGAAATAAAATCCGTGACTCATGTCCCTTTGTTTGGTGTGGGTGGCCGTAAGTTACGGCCCGTAACAAACGCGACTCCCTCTGTCGTGGCCCGGTTACGCAGCTTTGGTCACGTGTACCGGCGTCTACCTAACGCCAAACAATGAAGAGTCCCGTCGAACAATGCCTGACGAACCAGAGGAGAAGGGACGTCTGACCAGGGACCCTGGGGAATCCCATATTCCACTGCCAAGTGGAACGAACGAGGAAATTGGTGCTAGAAGAGGATGAGTCGATTTGGAGTATTTAGACAGAGAAATTTTCTATTTCAGAAAGTATGGTACCTCGAGGTCCATGATCAATAACCAATCTTAATACTAAAAATGTAGAACGAAACAAACGAGTGTCCCAATGAAGAATTTTTTAATTTAAAGCCAAACTAATCAAGCACATTTCGCGTCAACTGAATTTCCCTCAATCATTTTATCGCTCCCTGGAATAAAAAAAAAAAAGGTGCACGCCTTCGAACGACACAACATCCCGAACGATGTGTCAACACAGATGTTACACCGATCCATAATTCATACTCTATGTCCTTTTGCCAATATGGAACGAAAAAAATCACGTGGCAGGGAACGAGTTAACGTTTCCTCGCTGAAACACGCTCCCTCGATCTCGATTTTTAATCGTCGACGAATAAATCCCGGATTCGCCCACGTAGCGCCGCGACTGATAACAATTATTCAAATTGGCTTCACGTCCGGTTCAAAAGCGCGTGCAGGTGCCCGTAAACATCGTGTGCGTGTGCGTGACAACGTACCGCTTCATTGACTTGGAGCGTATAAGCTTCAACCTTCTCCCGGCCCGACTCGATAAACTCGATCGCGGTCAGGTTTCAGAGGAAGTTCTAGCTCATGGTCTTCTTTCGACGTCTTCCGCCGACGGGGATCTGGTGTTAATTAGCGCGCAAGCGCGTTCGAAACATCGCCAAAGTCGCCAGATTCCGCTCAACCGACTATCTTTCATCTCGACTCGGATCTCTTGGGATCGAGTTTCTTCCAAGCATTGCTCCGTCTTTCGGGAGGTAATCTTTCATTCATTCTGAGGATCTATCTTGGATTTATGTAGAATTCACGTCGTTGCGTTAGTTTAGATGATAGTAAATGTTGGGAGGCTCGAGTTTGAAGTTGCTTTTCGAATAGGATCGAAAATGTTACGACAGAGAGACGAAAAATATAATTGTATTTCTTTAATCTTCATCTACTTGGAAGTCTTCTGAAGTAAAATAAAACTCGAGACCCCGTGCCCTGAGAAGACGTTCGAAGACTTCCATAGTTAAACATGAATTTTTGTATACTGTTTGCAGTATTATACCTCTTGAGCGAGATAATATTATATCCTTTGAACCTTCCCCTGTAGAGTGCGAATTTTAAAAAATCAGTCCACCGTCGAATACAGCTGCGAAAAGAAAATTGCACAATTTTCGAACCGTGCAAATTTCGTTTTCCAGTTGAAACTATACCGAGTATTCCATGGACTCTACGGACTGGACTCCCACAATACCGTTCCAACGTTGCGAGAGTATCGTAGAGACGCGAGACTTACGCGCAGTAAGTTATTAAACTCCGCTCGCGCTGCTGAACACGGTCGATTCGAGTAAACCAGCGCTGGATATTACCATATGCATCGGTATCAAGGCGCAGTGACCCTCCCCCCTACGACCGAGAGACGGAAAACTCAACGAAACCGGTTAGAATGTTCGAAAAATGATAGACGAACGACACGGCTGGCATTTAATTACAATGCAGATTGTATCGGGATACGACACGGGGATCGGTCTCGCCCCTAATCTGCATTTATGCGCGGTTATTGCGGCCGCAGAATGCAGCCTACTTTCTTGAAACGGTCGCATACCTGTCTCACCGTGGTGTTGGGATTTTAATAGAAGGAACAATAATCGTAATTTATGCCTGAAGGAGATTTCTCTCGGTTGACGAGAAATTACGGTCGACCATTGACTCACCGAGGAAGTAGTATCGTTTATTGGAGTACCGAGTTTATTTTCTAACCAGTTTGTTTTTATAAACGTGTTTCACCACTTGTTCCTTGCGTCGTTTCTTTAGTACCTAATGGGTAAACAGTCGTTACTATGCTTCCTACTTTACAAAATTTTCTTCACCTCGTGGATCAAACTTTTTAGAACTCGAGGAGAATCCCAGACCAGTGGTGTTTATCTACGATAAAACATCGTTTGCCTCGAAAGAATTGTTTTTGAAATGAATTGTGGGGAGGCACCCCGCTGCCTTCGTCGATAATACATATCACGACCTCAAAAATATATTCGATTCATATTTATACAATAACACATGCAACAAAAACTTCAAATACTATGACGAGGTCTTCCGACGGTTTTGACGCATTTTAACAAATACACGACTCCGTACGACAATGTTCGACTTCGAAACAAATTGAGCAACTAACATAATTCAAGATCCTTCGACGCTCCCATGAATTAATCAACGGAACAGCTGTTTAAGCGGAACAGCAAATATGTTTATTTTCAGCACGATGCTAGTTCATTCGCGGTAAAAGATCGTCTTATTTGCATACGTTTTAGGATCGCTGGAAGCGCACGTTTGTCAATATTTTTCCAATCGTTCGAAACCCAAGAAAATTTCGGCTCGGCTACTTCGAAGGGAAAAAGAAAAAACGTTTCGTCGCCGATTTGCTCGTATCTTCCGCGCGATCGTTAAAACCCAAGTCGATGCAAATAAACCGCGCGATTTTTCGCGATGTCCGGCGGAGGCTCGATTCTAAAATCTGACTTGCTAATCCCACGGAGCCTGCCGCACACGCACCACTTCCAGCGACGTACGACTGCTCGCTGGACATGCCGATGCTTTGCAAGTCTAATTCCGAAACGTGCACCACCTTCGTTTCCAGCTATTAATTGCGATCCTGTCGTTACTCTCCCGCTCGACACTGTAGTCGCTGTCTTTGCGCTGCTTACCTTTCTTCTCGCTCCTCTTAACTCGTCCAACCAGATCGAAATTGAAACTATGTTTCAATTATTGCTTCGGACAGTATAGGAATGTTTAGGAATGGAGTATAGGATAGTGTGTATATCTATAAATTGAAAATTAAAGAACATAAGGCTACTTATGTAATATGTTACGCTTCACCTATGAATCGCGTGTTACCATTTATCAGGTGAATCAAAAATTGCCACCTGCAACCTTGTCGGTAGTTCACTCCGCCCATAAAAGAGGAATAAAAGTTGAAACGTTAACGTGAACAATCAGTGGCGAGAAATGGCCGACGGACGAGTGACAATCACTTAATATAACTATAAAATTATGTATTTATTGCATAAGCGGGAGCACCGATACGACGTGGCTTCAAAGACCTTTAACTGACTAAATGGCACCTCGTATTAGCCCACTTTGTGCCACCTTTGAACGTCGTGAACGTCCATTAGGTATTACGCACGTAATACGGTATCCGAGGACGTGGGCAGAGAGAATGCGCGACGTGCCTCTCTGCATTGTCTACGAAACGATGCTACGAGACCGTTTCACTGGGGATCGTACGAAAATTCCCTGTCGCGATCGCGGTGATTCGATCGCGATCCACGCAGGTGCGGAAGATCTACTGATAGGGCTCCGACAAGGTGTGATCTTGCTGGTGGTCCGAAATGTCTCTCGAGTTGGGACAGGTGTGGTATTTTTCAATAGTAACAGTAACTGAATCTCGCATTTATAGTAGAATCTTTGTTAACGTTGTGCAGAAAAGGTATAAGAAAAGTATCTATATTAGGAGAGTCTATTAGGAGAGACAATAGACAAATGTACAGACTGAAACGTATATTATTTTAAGTAATAATGCATTCATTGGCTACCCACGATTTAAATCTAGTTCTGTTAATAAGGAACATTGACTCCAGCAGAATATATTAGGTTGTCCCAAAAGTTTCTTTCGTAATTTGCACTCAATTATTTTGCGTGACAGTGTTTATATAAATAGACGATCTAATTTCTTGGATATTGATGTTGTAACAGTAATGGAGCAAAATGAATCGTACACAATCCAATAATGTAACGTTAGACATAAAATATTGTGTATGTATTACTTATTAATAAAACGAAATAAACTTTTGGGACAACCTAATAGTTAGGTAATCCATATCGTTGGTGAACAAATCTCCCATGGAACATGTGTAAAGTCACCTCGTAACAGGGTTCCTTACTTTTCCACTGTATCGACCGTTCAAGGCCACCGAAAGGATATCCCCACTACCTCATCAGGCCTCGCCCATCGCTTCCTCCTTTTTGCTTCAACCGACACGCCCCTTTCTATCGAGCTCGCGAATCCACGGTGACGTGAAAGTAGAAATCACATTCGACGAGATTCACAAGCGCGTCAAACTGTCTTCAGCGAATAAATTCGCCCCATAATTATCAGATTACTCGATCAGCGTTTTCTACGCAGTTGCAAAGCGTAACGTGTCGATTTCTCGCGCGAAACAGAAAGTTTAAACCGTATTCCATGCGTCGCCGCGCAATTACACTTTCTCGACGCTTCGAAGACGATGCTATTTGCGGAATTATTGCGCAAAAAAAGAAGAAAGAAAGATGAGTGGAAAATGTCTCGAGAGATAAACAAAGCGCATACCTCCACGGTAGCTAGACAATTATCGCGTCGCGATAATTACCCGCGATAACCGACGGCGGTGGATATATCGAAGCCGCGGTCCTCGATGTCGCGTCTACTTTCATATTTTAAACGAGCATAGCGTTTACGTAATTTACGCGACGAACGCGATAATTAACGGTGCAATTGCGTGTGACGAAATCGTCCGTTGCGATCAAAATAAAGAAATTAAGCAGGGTTGTAAAAACGTCCTTTCCTTTTTTTAATTGCAGAACTTTTATTTCGCCGCAATTGAGGGTAACTCGATATCGTCGTTCGCTGGTAATTCGGGTGGCGAACTTAACGGGTTGACGCACGTCACTCTATAACAGACGAGAGGACTTTTCAGTAGGAATTAAACAATTTCCTGAAGACGAGGTGTTAAAGATAATAAATCTGGATTAGATTCGTGAGGTCTGTTAAAGTTCCAACAATGAAGGTCCACGCTTTTAGCTCCGCAAAAATGTTCATAAAAGTCAGCGTGGTAGCGGACGTGTCGATCGCGAATCGTCGAGAGCCACTGCGTAATTTCGACGAAAGAGGCCAAAATAATCGCGTAGTTGGGGACGACCGTCGCGGCGTCCATCTTCATCGTCGCGAATTAACATTTTTTTCCCTGGCGGCGCGCGGCCTTTGAGCAATTTTCGTTGGCACCAGAATTGAAAATTTTTGTCGCGTATTCGCGCGTAATTGATCCGACTGCAGCCGTGGTCGCCTGGCTCCTGTCGCCTTATTAACTTCGAATCGACCTGGACCAATTGAACAGTGGACGGACGAGCGTTGCGAAAGGAAATTTTCATGTCTCTACATTTGTTCCACTAGGCGAGTCGCTGGGGTCGCGTTTCCTCGTCACGAGGAATTGGCATTTCTTCAGGCGGCGTCCTGTGATGTCGCGACTCTTAAAATTGAAAACGAGCGTCGACCGATCCGGGGAATCTTGGAGTGAGTCCTTTGGTTAATTAGTCGAATGGGGTCGTCGCTGTCGAGAACGCGAGACGAGAAATTGGGGTTGAAAGTTTCTTCGCTTTTGTTTCGATTATTAATTTGCGTCTTAACCCTACGGTGCGCATTGACGCACCGACTTTTTCGTTGATATTTTATTACACAACAGTATAAACAACTCACGCGTTGTTCCTAGCAGAAATAAGGCATCTACTATAAAAGGATCACCTATAAAAAGGTGACAGGAGCATTGAAGATAATTATTTTTGCGCCAAATCAGACAGTTGCCGTCAGTATTTGCGTTTGGTCCGATTTGAAAAATTACGCACTGTAGGGTTAATCGTGCCGTTCCGTGAGAGGTATGGAGCCATCGAGCGTATAAATAAAGGAAATGTGCGAGGGATAGTCTGTTTCTCGACGTCGATCGATAAAACCAGCAACCAGTCTCACGGCGACGATTTGGTGAAAAATTCCACGCAACGGAGACAGCAGTTTCTCGAGCTACGGAACGACAAATAACGTGCCAGTTAATGCGGCACCGTATCGAAACGCGGAATTTACGACTCGATCGAGCGACGGTTGGGCAACCGACGGTAGTCGTGGCTCGAATTTCACGACTGCGAACTGACAACGTAAAAGCGACTGCTCGCACGGTACGAATAAACCATTTTTACGACCGCGGCATGTCGACGCGGCGAGAACTCGCGTATTCGCGACAGGAAGGAGAGAAATCGAAAGAAACGATGATCGAAGAGGTCGGAGGGAGGGTTAGGGTCAAGGGTAGGTGGCGACGATCATAAATGGACAAGGTTCTGGATCGTTCTATCAGATGTAGCTTTGTAGGTTGCGTTTAGATAGAAACACTTGGATCATAAATACTGAATTTGCGTATCGCCTAGTGCATTATCTGATGAGATCGGTTTCGTAGATAAATTCATTGGATATCGCGTTACACTTTACTCGAGAAGCGTTTTTCATTAGGGCCAATCAGACGACAGATGTTCTTATCTCGTAAAACGTTTGCGTAGATATAAGTCTTGGTGGTGTATTTATTTATCCGTTCGTTTAACGACGTTACGAAGTGGAGGGGGGTGGGGGTGGGGGTGGGGAGGAGGAAATGCGCATATTCGAGAGCATGACCATAGATGTAGGGAAAGCGAAGTGAAGGGAGCATCCACGAATCGTTCTTTTGCGATCTAATTTTAGATACATCTGAATATTTCTCGCGTTGCTTTTTCTACGAATAAGATAAAAAGCACGGAGAGGACAAGAGCAAAGTAAGCCGTGATACGCAAAAAATGACGGACTTTGTTCGTCGGGAGTCGAAGAGACGCTGCGGTCAAAGAAGAACGAGGTGCAGAAAAATCGAAGTTGACAGCGATAATTGTCACCAAAGTTGCATAAACGGGCCGGAGGTTTTATTGAAAGACAGTTAAAAGGAACGTGGTGTCGGGCACTCAATTGCAACCAACGACACAAGTACCTCTGACGCGGCTGATTGACGCAGGAGGACGTGACGAGATTTTCTTGCTCGCTTGTCGGTGCATAAAAGCGACGATTTTTCTCGTTTCCTGACCCCATTCCAGAGACACGCTCTTGCCGCGATGGAAGAATCGCACGTGCAGATCCACCGATGGAATGCGCTTGAAGAACAAAGGGTACAGCTGGCGGGAACTGGTGTTAACTCGATTGGCAGGGAATCAAGTAGATTAATAGAATCAGCAGAGGGTGCATCGGGACGCGCTGCCACGCTTCGTGCCGGGAAGAAAGCAATGGTCGAGTTGGTCTACAAGTATCATTAGAAGATGTATGATTAGTATGTCTTCATCGCGACAGGATTGTTTGATAGTCCTGCCTCTTTGTAAACAGTAAAGAATAGCTCAATGGAATCCCAATGCTATCTCGCTTCTTCGCTCTGGACTCTACTACCTTTGCTACATTGACTAATCATCTCTACAGTAGAACCACTCACGATCCGTAGACAACTATCGCTTAATATCTAAGTAAGATTCTCGTACTCAGTAATTTGGACATCAACAGATCTCAACCTTCCGCAATCTCATTTTTTCACAGCCAACAGCCCAATCCTCTGGTAACATCCTCAGCATCCACTCCTCCACGTTCGATCCTCTAGCTCTAACATCCACCAGAACCAATCTATCGATCCTCCTAGAACCACTATAGCTTAACAATGCAAACAAGATTAAACAAGATTCCCAAACTCTGTCACTCGTATATCAACTCGTCTCAGCCTTCCACGATCTCACTTTTTCATACCCTATAACCCAATCTCGCTCCATCATCCACTATCCCGCATCCGATCCTCCGCCTCTACCATCCACCAGAGCCAATCTATCGATCCTCTTAGAACCTCGAGCGCGGAATAAACCGTCCGGCAAGCGACGTAGCAGGAAACCACGTCGTTCTCGGTAGCGAGCGCGTAAACAATCGTCGACGGCGTTATTATCCTAAGCATGGGGTTCATTCGAATTTCGATCCAAAAATACCCGGCGACGGTCGGATTTAGACGCACCCTGAGCGCCAGCCGCGGCTCTTCTGCGTTCAATGCGCGAACGGTTGCATAACGCCTCAAGGTCGGCCGCGAACCGTCGATGTTACGCTTTGCGACCGACGCGCATTAGCCCGCGGCCAGAACAAAGGCGGACAGGCGAAGTTCAGACGATCATTTCCGGTCTACCGCCGCGGACCCCGGCTGCTCTTTTGTCCTGTTCGCGCGCGGAACGCGTAATTTATAACTAATTTGCGCGGCCATTGTTCACCGCGTTCGGCCGATCGACGAAACGATCCCGCATTGTGATGCAGAACAGGCTTCGATGCAAGATTTTACGCTCGTCGCGACCGTCTATGCGGCTAATACAAGTTTTAACACCGGTTGGTTGAAAATTTACCTTGGAACGGCGACGAACAGGTTCAGAGATCGTACCAATTGTAACACGTTCACTGCCAGACTGGTACTCTTGAAAATTTCTACTGTGATCGAACTTTGTAGATTATTAGAAACTACATAATCAAACATTTATTGTGGCATTTGTGTTTGTAACTTCGTCGAGATTCAAGTATTTCATTTAACCCCTTAAGCTACGATTTAAGCTTCAACAGCCTGAAGCCAAGATATGATGTTTACATTTAGCCCTAACTATGCAGCACGAGTCAGGCTCGTGATAATCAGTTTTGGCCCGAATATCCGACCACGAGTCTCGCACGTAGTTGTAGCTGAAGGGGTTGAACTCATTTTCTTTGACGTTTAATTTCCAGAATTAATTCTTTTCAGTTCTTCAGTGAAAAGCACTGTCGCCCATATATGGGTGACGTGGCGATCAACTTGTTAAAATTGTCAGTTAGGAATTCTCGTCGATAAGGAGACTTGGGTGTTGTCTATAAAAGAGTCACCTGTTCTGATTCTATCGCGGTTAGTTGCAATTATAGCTACGTACCTGCTGCAATTGATTGTCACATCCAGAACTTGAAACACAGATTTCAAACAACCTGATAGAGAGAACAGAAAGAATATAATAAATGAAGCCTCGAACGAAGAAGGAACTGGAGTCGGTGAACGTTTCGGACGATATTATTCCATTCGGTATCCTGCAGTATCCGTTGAATTCGAATGATCTACAGCCACGTTTCCCAGAAATGATCGATCGTCGGGGAATCGAACCGGCTCGAGTATCTTTGTCGTTATTGCGTTCTCACATCCTTCATACTGTCAGAGGCATGTCTCGTATCAGTCGCTCGTTGATGTAATTAGGTCGCCAGTGGTGGGTGTATGAAAGCTCGTGATTGAGGTTAATACCATTAAATCCCGTGTGTTTACTTTTCCTTCTTTCTTTTCTGTTCTTTTTCGTGCGCATCTTTGCTGATTCACGGCTCGCAATGGCGTGTGCATAATTAACGAAATACGTCGACCATGAGTCAGGTTGCAGGGCAGAGATACTGGGCCGTTGTTGACTCGCGCGATTCCAAAGTTCTCTTTGTAGGTCTCGATTGCGTATTCCATTAACTCGCGCGTCCGCGGTTTACATAATGATACATTATTTACAATAACACGTTTCGATAACGCCCGCCGCCGCGAGATTAATGATAAACCCGACCATTAAAGCGGAGTACGATCGCCGAATCTTTGTGAACGAAGGTCGTTCTTCTACCTGGCGATTGGATTTTTAATATCGACGTTTATGGACATCTGGTGATCTAATTGGTTGGAAGGATAAGAAAATACGGCGAGATTCGAGGACTCGAGAATGATAGGAATAATAAAAGTTGCGCGATAACGTCTCATTTTTGTCGATAATTTATCAAAGTATAGAGGAGTCGCTTGGTACAGAGAAAATTCATAGAGGCTGTAGCTCAGGGGGAGGCTCCCTTATTCTTAAAACAACCCTTGGATGCCTAATTTTCCAAATTAAATTAAAAACTATATATCAATGTACTTATTGCAGTAGCCAGATAAAGGGAAAAATTATAAAAAAAAAGCACAATACATATTTTATATATTTACTTCGAAAAAAAGCAGGTATCGATACAGCGAAATAATAAACGCAAACCAATTGCAAGCGTACAATTCTATTTAAAAGTCCGATATCGAATTTGAAACTCGGGGCATTTAAGGGTTAAAGATTTGTGTGAAATAAATATGAATTAAATATAATTTTACAAACATCACTGTTTCTCTGTTCAAAGGGTTTGTTGAATAAATTAAAACGATCCGTTTAACTCTGAATTCAACTGCCAACCAAGCGCGATTCCAGAAGGGAGAGTCGGTAGTCCATCGTCGGTCGATCGTCCCCGTAATTAGGCCGCCTTTGTGGGTGGTTGAAAGTTCGCGATCGCTTCTCGCCGCGAATCCTCGTGCGCTTTCTTCTCAAGCGCGGGTCGCGTGGTGCAAGGACACGTGCTCGAGGAGCATTGTTGCCGCAACAATGAACAGCGATCCGCTCGTCGCGGTTTACCGTTGCTGGTGTACCTGCACACCTACGAAACCACCATCTGCCTGCAAGGCCGTAAATAACGTTTCGCAATCCGTGAGAGGGAACGTGCCCCGTGGAACTTTGTCATCCACGGTCGCGCACTTTTCCAGGAATCCTTCGTACACCGTAACCCAGATCTTTTGTTTCGCCTCGAAGTACATTATTGTATATGGGACGTTGGTAAACATTCTTAAACACGGGCAGAATGCGAGTACAATATAGTTGTTGCTCCCGAAGTCTAGCTTGAAATTCGAATAATTGAGTAACTGAAGTCATCTAGCTGATAGCAAAATTATTCGAAGGGGAAACCGAAAAAGAATCAATCTCAAAAGACAAAAATAACTATAACAAATATATAATTTACGCGGACTCCGTGAGTGTTCTAACCGCACTGGAAGCTAAAAACAATGCACACCCTTTAAACCACCAAATAGTTGAAAAATACTTGAAATGATGTTAGGATGGGTGTGCCCTCCCATGTAGGAATCAAAGAGGGGCCTCCCAAGCGGACCAAGCAGCAAAACTAGCCCTAGAATTTCACGCTAACGAAACAGAAACGCCTATCCGCTACAGGGAGATAGCAAAAGTTATATATCAAAGACCATTCAAGATAAATGGATCACTGTATGGAAAAACTTCCGTCAAACTCTAATACACAGATTCAGGAAAGACATCTACGAAACCAGTCCGGCCAAAACACTCAAAAGAAAAGAACAGGTAGTAATCAACCGAGTGAGAATTGGACACACAAATCTCATGTAATCAAAAATCAAGAAAAACCTACATGTACCAGTTGCAACACACCGAACACAATAGAACACATCGTCACCTCCTGCGTCAAGTACCAACGAGAAAGAAGAAAATTCAAAATCCATGAAAAAATCGAAAACGCCACCGATACAATTGAAAATTGTAATAACTTAATCATGTTCCTTAAACAAACAAAACTGTTCGCCCAAATTTAGACGTACCAGAAATTCACGTAGTTGCTAGTAACCCTTTGAGGTGGATGTAACTATAAAAGCAACAAAAAAAAAAAAAAAAAAAAAATCATTTTTCCTAGGCCTCACTCGAACCTGATAGTAAACACAAGCATATCATCGATCACCGGACAAATATTTAACAGGCCGCTACCTTTTTTGTATAGCTATCTGATTTATTAAAAACCGAGCCTCGGTTAGCTTCCTCTCCATTCATGCTCGATAGTACGCACGACTGCGCTTCCCGTCTCGCGAGCGGAAGATATCAATGAACAGAGCGCGAGTATAGTTTCCTCGCGTCTCGTCTCGAGGCACGTGTTTGTCTTGCAATTAGAACGCGTTCTGCGAACACGAAATTGACGTCTGGCCTCGATTTCGACGGACGTAAACTTACTGAAATTGGACGCAACGCTATCATAATTTATGGTCTCGTTCAATTGTTGCGTATTGCGCAACACTGTTGTCAACGGGGAGTCTAGGCTGGCCTCGCGAGCCTTCGAACGCGTGACAACCCCGCGTTTTCGCGCCACAAACGGTTCTCCGTCGCGCAGGGTAAGGCTGGAAGGGATTTGATTAACATTCGATAAACATTCGATGATAGGTCATAGCGGCGTGGTCGCGGAAACCCCTCGATTATTATCTTTTCGAACTTGTTGGAATTGTTTGCTATTTTTCAGGTTCGGAATCGTCGTGTGATTCCATCTGGTTTTATTTCGAAGAATAATTCCTGATTTCAAAAGTTCCCAGGTCTGATTGTACCACAAATATATGTAAGAAAAAAAAAAAAAATAAAGATCGCACGAAACGGTTCTCGAGCAGTTAATAGGTTAAAAGCACAGTCGACGTCGCGATGTTCGGCTGCTCATTAAAAGTCCTGCGCGGTTTGTTTGTAACAATTAAGACGGGTTCGCGCATAAATATCAGCCGCTTCCGTCAGCCAAAACAGCGACGTTTACGACGGGAATGTTTATGCGGGATATAAAGCCCGCACCGTTGCGCGCTTCTCTTTCTTCCTACCTCCTTCGGTCCTCCATTTCTTGTTCCTCCTCGAGTATTAACGATCATAGCAGCCCTCCTTCGAGGAGAGTTACGGGTTACAGGTCCAAGGGTGGTGCGAGGATAAAACCAGACTCCATTTCCAGACGTTGACCTAGCGAAATCGACATCTATCCGAAAGAGCCACAGTTATTGAAAATTACCTATAGCACCTCGACGTATAGCACCCCTTCCATCCAAAATAACAAAGACACCGTTAGCTAGTCGTAAGTCATCCAAATCGCCATCGTTCATAATAAATTTCCGCGCAATCGAAGACGAATGCGGACAGAGAAGCGCGCCGAGATAATTACTCGATGGTCTCAGCCGTTGATTGGTATTAATTAAGCGAGCCCCTCCGTTCGATTTCGTAAGTGATTTACATGATTCGAACATTAACGGAGCCGCGGATCGTCGACGACACACGATTCGATGAAGACACGGGCGTCAGGGACAATTAATTTCAGTCGGTGGGAACGCATGTCTACCTGGAAGACAAATTACTTCCGGACCCCATTACTACCTCGTACGTTGTGGATGCAAGCACCGCGCAAGAATAAACCGCGCGATCTCGAGTAAGATTGATCGCGCTGAGGACGATAGAACGGCAACAATAGGATGCGAGGGAATTAACGTTTACACGAGCCTTCTAAAAATAGAATTCGAAATGACACTCGTTGGCTGACGAATAATCGAGGTAACAGTTCCTGAAGATTACGAAGTTTGAGACGAATTAACGACTCGAATACAAATTTAATCACCTGACGTTCATTCCTCGAGTCTGAATTTCTGTGGCGTCGATATGAAAACGTCTCAGAAGTTGAAGCTGGTATAATAGTCAGTTCAACAGCGTAGAATCTATGCTTCGGGCACATGTGATTTTGGATCCTACACTCCCAAAGTCCACATGCGTTAGAGTTCTAGCACATGTACGTTGCCTTCGCTCCGAGCATATATACTCGTGAATCCTTCACTCTCGAAGGCACACGCGTTAGGGTTATACCAAACGTCGCCTTCGCATGGAGCACATGCACCATCGAACCCTACAGTGTCGAAACCACACGTGCTGAAATTTCGATCTACCTTTGCTCCGAGCGCACGTTGCGACTTCGGTTGCCTTGGGTCTCCAGTCTTAACATTCGACGATCGAGTGCTTGCTTTCTCCCATACTCGTCAGTGTTCGTTCCTCTCGCGATCGTAACTACCTCGAATCGCTTCAGGATTCGAGCGCCTACGCGCGGCGACTGAGAGACGCCGCTGGCTCGTTACAAAAGGAAAGATAAGCGAGCCGTGCAGATCGTGTTTTTGATCGCGGCTACTGGTCGCCGCGGTGCTTATTAGTAAGAAGCTGCGGAGATGGGGCTTAGCTTCGTCATCGGTTTTCTAGGGCGTCTGTCGTAGATACGCCGACGGATTTCGAGGAATCACGACGACGAAGCGGTTCATCGTTGACCCAGTTACGGTAACCGTCTTCGTCTGCGATTTCCAGAAAATTCGCGACAACTCGCAACGCTGTTTGATGGTTCCCAAGAGATACAAAGTGATTTCGTTGATTAACCCTCATTTTCATAGGCTGAGGTCAGGCTCTCGGGCTCGGGATCCCAGATTGCCAATCTTCTTTTAACACGTTGGCTCCAATACTAATACTTGCGAAAAACATAAACTCAACGATTCGTTTCTATTGAGTTTAAACTTGTATTTAATTTTGCGATTTCGCCAAGTTCACGAATTTCATGCGGATTTTCTTTAACTTCTCATCTGCAGAACTAATTTATTTAGTTCTTTAATGAAAAGCCCTGTCACGTATGTGTATATAGGTGACGTAGCATTCGACGTGTTAAAGGATCGCGTACCATCAGGGAATTCACGAGGAGGAATTTCCCAATTGATAGTTCCTATCGTCTTATCCAAACAGTCGATTCGTTATAACAAGACGAATGCTTTTACGAAAGATTGCCAACACTAGGAGATCCCAGGCAAAGATTCGCACCTCTTAGTAAAAGGCGTGGGGTCGAATTTTTCGTCGACCGATTAGATAAGGCGTGACGTTCGCGTTTTCGCGAGAAGCTAAGCTAGGATTAACGTAAGTACAGTGAACGTTCCAGCTTGTTTTTCATCGGGGATGAAGTGATTGCAGCCCGTCAGTTTGGTCCCGCCAGCGTGGGCCATGGTAATAACAACTTTGCAACCCGGTTGCGTACTTATCCGCGTGGACATCGTATATTATTCAGTCCATCAATTCATATCGCATACAACCTTGGCGCTGTAATAACTGTTACTATTATTACTTAACAAGTAGTCTAACCTACCAGTTGAGGCTTAAGTATCTGACCCAGTTGCGCCTGTATCCGCGAAGCCCGCATTAATTTCCACGTACAACATACGCTTCTATCTTCATTTACGCTCGAGAGTTGGAGCAACCGAAAAATCCTCTGCTGTATAATCCCAGGACCGCCGCCCCCTTCGCGAAACGAAATTACAGAAATGCTTGTCGACGGATCACGCTTCGCCTCAGGGTCCGCTATCCTTGTAATTAACCGCTGTAATTTATCCGACCTCCTAACGAGAATTACGAGTGACGCTGGAGAACGCGTCGCTCCACGGCTTGATTAATTCGTAAGTTGGATCCTCGTGGGGGTTCGACCGCCTCTAGACAAAAGGATGATGGATACGGATCAGGTGCTCGGAAGTGGTACTTACTGTTACGGTCAGTGATGAACTACCGTTCCCTTCGCGCCACGAGCAACAAAGTAATACGAGAGCTCGAGGCACGACGTTCGTTCCTCGAACATGTTTTTCGACTGTCGCTTATGAAAAACGATCTCCGTCCACGCGTGGAATAAACACGCGAAAATAGAGGTCTAGGGATGCGAGCCAAAGCTTGAAACATCGATTTCGGTGAAAGTATGTAGAGAGAGTAATTTTGTGCCTTCCATTCTCTAATTTTCACTTGGTATAGAATGTGTGCTAAAATTGCAGCACATGTGTCTTCAGCGGTATGGGTTCTAAAGGAGAAAGAAAGGACTGTTAACATCATTTATACCTTTAATTGGATTCTACACTATCGAAAGCACATGCGCTAAGATTCGAGCACATGCGTTAGGATTAGAGCACATGCGCTTTGGTGCCACCATTGTCTCCGGCACACGTGTCGCGATTTGGACACGCGTTGGCTTCGCCTCGAGTCCATATAGCTTCGTTTGTCTCGGTTTTTACATAATTATACGTTCGAAACGAGTTTCAGGCATCGCGAAATAAATTCTCATCGACCGATCGAAAAGGGAAGTTTAACGGTGCAGCAAAAAATGAAAAGAAAGACATCTTCAAGCTTCGAAAGAGGCCCCCGATGTATAAATACACCGTTTGGATAACAGAAGGACTGGTTAATGGAGATTCCACTGCGCTTGCTTGCGTCGTCTCGTGAACGAAACGCATTAATAATCGTCGTGCGACGCTCGCCCCGTGGGGCGGGCCTAATCGAAAGCGCGTATGACTCACTCCTCGCGATTATCGTGCGATGCACGCGTGACACGATTTGCTGTACTTACTTGGGAGAAACGAGGAAAGTCCCAGCTTCGTTACTTGGAATCCCCCGGCTACCCGCGCGCGCGACGGAAAGAAAGAAAATGGCCTCCTTCCTGCGCCGGAGGCGCGGTGCGTGCGATGGAAATCTATTCGTTTCTTCTCTTATTTAAATAATGACGTCCTCGGTCTTCTTAGGCCTCGGTCGTTTAATTATTATGAAAGTAGTATTCGTTTTAAAATTGCAAAAATCATGTATGTATAGTCTGTGTAAAATTTGTATTGGCGGACTGCGAATTTTATGCATTTATCGATATAATCATATTAGTATTGGGTTGTCTGGAAAGTCCATGCCGATTTTTAGTAGGCAGTACAGGTCTGAATATATCGGAATGGTTGAAAACAAATAACATGTGGACATCCCCTTAAAAGATGGAAAAGTTGTGGAACGAAATGTTATATACATAATTCAATAAATATATATCAAAATTCAAACGTGTCTTTGAATGTTTCTTAAAAATTGGCACGAACTTTTTGGACAACCCGATATATACGTACGATTGTGATTATAAGGGTAGTACACATGTTAGAACTCCAGAGACTATATCAACATCAGTTGCAGTAAAATATTTATTAATTAAATCTACGACATTTTCGTCATACGAATATGAGAAAAACCATATATCTGTCTTGATACTAATTTTTGAAGTATCCATCCGCAGTCACAAAACAAAAACCTGAGAAGTTCTTTCTAACCACGTTGAACGCCACTTCCGACTGCGTGTACCTACACACTTGGTAATGCTGAACCAAACCAAATAAAACCAAACCAAACCAAACCAAACCAAACCAGTGTCACCAATCATTCACGAAATTATGAAACGAATGAAACTGTTCATAAATCCACAAATACGTGGACAATTAGAATGTAAAATAAAATTCTTGCATCAGAGATTCGAGCCGCGAATTCTTGGTGAAATTCCTCAGGATCTCGGGAGCCCGCAACGGCCAATACGACATTCTCACAGGTGTCTTAACAGGTCCGCTTTCGTAGTTCTCGGAACGGAGCTTGTTCCACTTACGATCCTGCCCCGCTGCCAGGAAACTCTGGTAATCGCCGATGCCACGGCATTCGAACGTTCAACGACACTCGACGTTTCCCGTGCGATCGTCGACACCGAAGATCGACAGAACTGGGTGGACTGACGAAATTCGAGGATCCGTCGCGTCGGATCAAAAGATATCGCGGTGACAGTCGAGGTTGGCTCGACATGGTTCGTTTACCGCTCGCCTCTTGTTTTTCTTTCTTCGGGGAAAATAGATCGGGGAACGAAAACCAAAAGCTCGAAATAACCTTCGTCCTGGTTTCTCTCCGAGGTACGAGAGACCGATGTCGCTCGTCGAAAGTGTCGTACGCGTTATAATGAAATGGGTTCTTCCAGTTGGAAAAGTTTCTGGATAGGTGAGAAATAAAAATTACACGAGAGACGATTGATTCCTGAATAAATATTTGATGTTAACGTTTGAGTGGTTCCCTAACCGTGAAACGTTCCAAGCGTGCAACGTTTCACCTCGCGCGATCGTCTTCCGTCGTAAAATCCAATTAGGAAACATTTATGGACGCCTCGATTGCAAAATAGGCAAAAAGGCACTCGAGTAGTAGAGCCAACGATCCTGCGGGGCGGCTGGGAACGGGGTTGCGCCGATGGGGAAATGGGAAACCAGAAGCGGCGCGAGAGTTGCGCAAGAAAACGGGTTTTCGCGATAAGCGTCACTTTAGCGGCGGTGCGTCCTTTTGTCCCAGCCGACGTTTACCCCGCGGAGGCTGCAGTTTCTCGGCCCCGTCTTAATGACCGATGCAAATACGCGTCATTAGGCCTCGTTGGGCTCGTTTCGTCACTATTTGTCTTTATAGCTCCGGGATCGGTGCTGGCCGCGTCCTCTTTGCGCGCGGCCGACGGCGACGTGTCCAAGCCTGGAGCCGCTTGCCACTCTTGGAACTCTGTGTTCTTGAAAAAGACGATCTGTCCCTCGAGGTAACGGTAGCGATTCAATTTTCAAAGTAAGCACTTGGTAGGCCTTCGGGTAGATTCAGGGAACGAAAGTCTTAAACTTTATTTGATTCTAATTAATGGTAGTTGGAGGCACATAGCTAAACTATCAGGGGGACCGAAAAGTAATCAAAATTTCATCAACATTTATTTATTAAAGAAATCAGATGCTAATCAACGAGATAATTTCCATAATTTTCTAAAACTTTTTGCTAGCATAAAGGCAGTTGATCTCCTTTTTAAAAAAAAGTCATCCAATTTTTCATTGCGAAACTTTTCCAAGCCTAAGACATTTCGATTACTTTTCGGTCTCCCTGACACTTAATCTGTTGCTGCAGTTTAGATCAACTTCTGCAGCGTTGGATAATTAGGATGTCGCCTCGAAGGTTTATTTTCGTTCCGAGTTAGAGTGCCGTAAAAGCGAGTTTCATCTTCGAGATGGCGTTTCAATCGAGGGAAACGATGCACCTAATCTAACGATTCACTGATTGCTGTTTATGGGCCTTGGGTTGTTTAACGGTGAATGCAGGAAATTGAGGCCGACGCGACCATATCTTCATAGGATGGTATACCTTAAGTGAAAATACGCTCGGCAACGAGTAAATGACGTTAGAAACGGTATTATTTCTTGTTTTCCTTGTAAGAGAAGGCAAAAAATCATGGAGGAGCAATCGCTATTCTTTTTATAAAAATCTTCATTGACTCAAATGCTCGGATTTATTCATACCAGATATAAATATTGAATGTTTAATTGAAACGTGATGAAATAAGGCAGACGGAGATAGATCCCTGGGGAAAGGTCAAATAAAATCGAAGAAAGTGGAGTCAGCTAAAGGCACCATGTGCAATCATAAATACTTTTAATCCAAGCGCTGACTAATGGAAAGAACTTGGAATTTGCGATAACATGGGAACTACTTCTGGGTTCAAACGAGTTCGTTTTCATTGCTGATGAAAACGAAATTCAAGAGGCGTCGAAATTCGTTGTTACGACATCGGAATTGACATCGTCGCGCTTCCTACTGTGCAATGTACCGATATAGAAGGAGATATTTCCACGGTTTCCACGTTAACAATTTTCACATAGCGTCCCATTTAAAATCGAAGAACTGTGTGAAAATCGGTCCATTCAATCATCGAAACAAGCAAGCAAATAAATAATATAAATTCCCGTTGCTACTCTGCTCGTTTCACGGTTCCATTCCGATTTACTATTCCTCCGATCTGGAATTTAAATCTCCAGGAAAACGCAATCCGCTTCTGAATGCAAAACGAGCGATTTTTTCCGCCGATCGGCCCACTCGAATCATCGCCGACCGTCGCCTCTGTGTCGCTCGATCCTCGATCCCTCTCGATACTCGAGCCCGCAAGTGCATGGTGCACGTGGGCAGCGCTCGTGAGCGACGACTTCTGGGAAATGTCGAGCGAAAAAAACGTCGCGACGACGCCCAAGTGATTCACACGGAGAAACGCTTTGTGACTGTTCTCCAACAAGTCTGGAGAACGTTCCATTTTTTCTCGGATTAGCCCTACTAAGACAAACCATTCAAGTTTCACGATTAAAAAGGCTGTTATTGGAAGACACACATTGTACAGTCAGTCCCACAAATATTCGTACTCTCTATGTCTATCGAAGAAATTTGTTTAAATTAAATGGCAGATTTGATGTTTCAAAGTGTATGTTTGTAACATCAAAACTTATATTTACCTTAGTAAAACTTCTCTGATAGACATAGATGGTACGAATACTTACGGAACTGACTGTATATCCTCTTTTTCGACCTCAAGTTCGTTTAAATATTATGAATTTTAATATACTAGCCATTCTAATTGTTCGAAGAACTCGCTCCCCCCTTAAAAATTTGTCAAATTTTAGCACCCTTCACAAATCTCTTAGACGCATTTTGGATCCCCGTGGGATCAATCTGGCTTTTCAAGATTACTTCGAGGGGCAACTGTTGCGAAACGCGACGATGGTTTGTCCGACGATCACGAACGGACTAATTATCGCGGCTAGACACGAATTAGGGCCGAAAGGCTAAACGAGAGGATCGTCGTCCGCGACGACAAGCTGAAATCGTCGACGACGTTATCGTCGGCCTCGATCTCTTCGCGCTTCTCTCCTTGCAGGATGCGAGAAACGCGCGCTGCCTCTCCTTTTGCGCGCTCAGCCGCGAGATATATCTCGGCCCATTAAGCTCCGGCCACCGCCGTTTGCATCCGTCGTCGGAAGCTGGAAATATCCCGCGGAGGAATATCTCTTGCGGCGCCAAACGACGCGGGAAAGGTGAGCAACGCGACGACGGAACGCGTCGAGATTGAAGGGTCACGCCATCTTGGAAGCGTGAAACGGAGTAATTTGGGAATTAATTGCGGCGGACCACCGCATTGGAATAGTTTTGGCTTGTGGCGAATAAAGTGTCACAGTTAGTAGAATAGACTGATATTTTTTATTTTTCACGCGAGTCGATTTGTCATTAAAAAATGGCGGCCTCCTCTCGAGTGGTTGCCAAGGTGGCTGCTGGCCTTTGTTCAGCTGAGTTCAAAATCTGAATATAGTTTCTTATGGATTCTGTGAGGCATTAGGAATTGAAACTTTGAGACTCTGTTCTGAAATAAACAAGGTTGGTACAAAGCCCATAGAATCTCTTCTGGCTGAAATCCCTGACCAAAAACTCCGAAATACCGGAACCTAGTCACAAGCGATCCTCGCGTATCGACAACGCAAATCTCGCAATCTCGCACGTCTCGAAGAGGTTAAGATTTCCACGTATTCCACGTAAGATTTCCGACGTAAGTTTCCCAAAGTGGCTAGACCAGGCAGAAAGGAACAGGTAGCTCTCCAAGCCTCGATAAACACGGAAGAGGAATGGAGCCAGCTCCTGGAGCGCAAAGGTCTCACCCTGGCAGACGTGTACTCCGAGTGGTGCGGTCCCTGCATCGCCATGGTCAGCACCCTGAGGAAAATCAAATTGGAGATCGGTGGTGACACCATAAACTACGCCATCGTCAAGAACGACCACATCGCTGATCTCGAGAGATTCCGTGGGAGGAGCGAGCCCGTGTGGATGTTCATCCAGGACGGGAAAATGGTGAACCTGATGTTCGGGGCGAACTGTCCTAACCTGAGGAAGCTGCTGACGTGGGAGATTCGGAGGGTGCAGCGGGAAGAGGAACCTGAGATGAGACTTAACGTGAGCACTCGCACTCCACAAGAGGAGGCCCAATGGCAGAAGGAGGAGGCCATCAGGTAAATACTTGGCGTGATCAAGAATCTAATCAGCCATTGGATTAGTCTAGATTCACGTTCTTTTTTCTGGCCAGCTTCGATGCAATTTTCGTGATTCTTTTGGAGCTTAGGTACCCGACACAAACTTTTCAAATTTGCCACGTTTGTTTGGGAGTTGACCCTTTGCACTCTGCACTATCTCGTTGCAAAATGTGCGAACAGGAATCGGATTAACCTTTTCGGTGCTCTGCGCGAGTATACTCGTCAAATTATTTTGTTCTTGTCGTGCTCAAGGCGATTTGAATCGTACGAGCTTATTGTTAATGAGTTAACTCGTTTTGAGCTCTTTCCTATTTAAAAAGCTCATGCTCATGTGTCCACTCCGCCACGTTGACAGGCATATTTTATTATTAAAAACAAAATCCTGAAGAGACCCTTTACTTCGTACTCTTTCCACGTAACGCCTGCTCATATATTTTTCTCTAAATCTCTGTCTATACACCATACTTTGGTTTGCATTCTCGTGCAATTTCGAGGAAACATGTATTTTTAAAAAACTTGCCCTAAGCATAAATTTATTCTACTTCGCCTTACAGGGGACATCCGAGTGCAAAGAGTTAAAAGTTACTTTTAAGTTAATTTGGTAGAAATATTGCAAAAGACAGTAAATCGATCGAATGAAACGAGCCGTGGTTCTCATTGCAAAATTTCGCAACAAGGAAAGCGAAAGAGGATATGAAGCGTGCCAAAGAGGAGGCCGAGAAGCGCGAGAAGTACGAGGCGTACCTGGCACAGATGAGTTTCGAGCTCGTGGAGGAGACCGCCCTGGTCTTCTACCCTTGGGTCTTCGTAGACGCCGAGGGCAGGCACCAGGACAAGTACCAGAGCCCTCCGTACATCGAGCTGACGACCGTCCTCTTCAAGCAGAACTTCGACGTTCTCGAGGAGCAGCGACTCCAGCTCACCGAGGAGATGATCGAGAACATGTTCGTCGAGAGCAACATCGAGATCACGAGAGAACTGATCGCTGGTGGGTGATCCGGAGTCCTCGGCGTCGAAGTCGAACAGATTAGTGGAAAGAGCACAAAACATGTGTAACGTTTGCTCTTTCTCTGACGCGTGTATTCTCCGAAACAATACTGTCAGTTGTATGTAGTTTGCCGCTACACGGAACCCCCTGTTTTTTCTACGGGTTCCCCCGCGTCTCGCTCAAGAACAAAGTCAAGCCGAATACCGTACCTCCCTCGAAATAAGCAACTCGCCGATCCCGACCGAGTTGCTTATTTCGAGACAATACTGTATACCATATCGTGTTATCCTCACCCCAGGGTTAACCGCTGGCAGGACCATAGCGATGAGACTGAGAGGTAGACGACCCCACCCCGATTGGCCAGTGCCTTATCCGTTCGAGTGCCCCAAAGGGGCCAAACGATGCCCCACGAGGGCAATCAACGACGTCGAGGAGTACCTCGTGCATCTGATCACCAGCAAAACACCCCTGCTTCACGAGAGTCCCATCGTGCACGGCAACCAGGCGTCCTTCACGGAGAAGTACGTCCACGTCCACGAGCCAGATCCCGAGGACGAGGAGGACTTCCATCGAGTCGATCCCGCGGTTTGGGTTCCTCCTCAGGTACTCCTCGACGAGCCCGAGTATTATAGACTCTTTCGTGCAATCGGGGATGTTCGAATTAGGCGAGGAACAAGGTGCACATGTACGCGACCCTCTTCACCCAATACATGGACATGGTGCACCCCTACGAGGAGCCAGTGCCCCCGCCGCCATACTGCGCCTTCAAGTTCCATTACTCGAGATTCGACGACGTCCGCGACGCCTGCGCCCTGTTCCCGGACGCCGTCGAGTATTTCGGCGTTTTCGAGTTCGATAAACCGCTCCTGGCCAGGCGGATCGTCTCCTGTCCCGAGGACTTCGAGAAAAAGGTCTACCGAAACTGTCTGTCTCACTGTCTCGTTAATTCGAGTTCATATTTCAACGAAGAATTCGTTTCTTCGATTAACACGTTGACCGGCACGTCAGCCGCGTTGTTTGGGTGACAAGGATTTTCGTCGAGGAACGAATAAATTAATTCTAAAAGCGAGGTGTCGAAGAAAATTAATTTGGATAGTATTAGTAAATGCTATAAAGAGGTCGCAAAAATACTACCGCAGATGATAGATCACGTCATTTGTAATTGTATAGTAGAAAGAACTTTTAAGCTCGTAAGAATTTTCACGATTGTTAGTCTGTCAGTCAACTTGTTAAGTGTAAAAGAGTTTAGTTTTTTGAAAGGGTTGTAGGGGTAAATTCGATTCAGTTGGAAGAAATCTTTTTGAGAAATGATCCTGAAGATCTCGATAGATGTGCAATGTATGTTACATTCTGGAATAGGAGTTGAATTTTCCCGTACAACCAAAGAAAGGGAACCTTGAAAACGAGGGTCGAATCGTCTCCTGGACGCCGGAAGGTAAATTTGTTATCATTAAAAAAGGTTCGATACAAGACTGGCGGTGAGATATTCGTGGTGATCATTCGAAGGATCAACGAGGACGCTTTCCTGTCCTTCGCGAGCATCCATCCCTATTTCGTCACGGAAGACGACGAAGAGGCCCAGGCGATGATCGAGGAGTACTTTCCCGAAGGCGCAGAGGACGCGATCTTCGAGGGGTTGTACGACGACCAAGAAGACTACGGCGAGGAAGAGGCTGAAGACGAAGGTGAAGAAGAAGAGGAAGAAGAGGAGGAGGAGGGTGCGGTAGACACGTTCACGGGACTGTATAGCTTCGTGTGAATTGTGTATTATCGTAACAATCACGAATGGATACGGTATTCTCGTCTACGCAAACATTTCAAGCAGCGAATACGGGATAAACGTTTTTTTTACGAAACACGCGGAATAATCGCGTAAGCTTTTTCCGTTCGAGATTCCGTTCCTCGCGCGGTTTGGTAAAGCCGGATCATACTTGAACGCTCGCTGTCGTTGGCAACGCGTTTGCGTAACTTTGGCAAAATTCCAACACGGTCGGGCTGTAGAGGTTGTATCACGCACCTGCCCGGCTGCCAATTTCTTTTATCGCGAGCCAGCCAGGAACTCGCTTGCCAAAGCTTACCTCAAAACAAAGTATTTCTCCTCGATCGCCGCGCGTGCGGTCCCTCCGTCCTCGACGAGAGATGAAACTTCATCAATCGTTGAGCACTTCCGGCTGCGCCGCTACATCAATCATCCGATAGTCGAAATTCCGACGTTTCTCGGCGCGGTGACATTTTTTTGCTATCGATCAATTTTCTCATTTTCTCGGAATCTATTTTGCTCTGCGTAGAACTTCTCGAGGAGAAGGCACGAGTACGATTTCTTCGTCGAGGGCAATATGTTTTAAACGTGATTCCGTTACGAGCCTATACTTGTATTTCTTCTGGAGAAGTTTTACTCCTCGTTATTCACCATTCTGCGGAACGAGCTCGAATACACGTTCTGTTATCTCGAGATACTACTAGAGATACAAGACTGAATGCACCACGGGTAATAAAAGTTTAATAAAAATTTAAATTAGGAAAATAGCGTACAGGTCGCTAGAATTCTAGCGACACGTTCGATTTGTAACGTTTAAAAAATATTCGTAAAGCCTGACCAGTGAACCAGTGTCGCTCCAGGCACGATTTCAGCATCCGTGCCGAGATTAGGAGAAAATCGGCCGCGGCCGAAGCAAACCAATTGAATCGTTCATCGAATTAACGAGGTAATTTGTCACGCGACCGTCGCGAGGAGTTCGCGCCAAGAACGGCACGCGATCTCCTCTCTGGAGAGTCCCTTCCTTGGCCGGTGACTAAATTTCGCCAAGTGGTCCGAACAATTGAATCGTTAACGGGCAGGGACGTTAGTCACCCGACCGCTAAATCTTCCCGCTGGATCAGCCACATTCGGCTTATATTTTTGGCGCGAACTCGAAGAGAAACTAACCCGTTCCTCCTTTCGAAACCGAGACGAACGAGGCGAGCTTTTCTTTTCAATTGGAACAAGGAGAGCATCCTTTGTCGAGTGATGTTTCGAGTACGTTTGTCAGGTGGTTGGAAAATTATGCAGAAATTAAACGAAAATATAATTTAATGTATGTAAAATAACTTTCTTGGGTAAGTTAGGTGTCCTAATTGGGGGTGTTGAATTATTATTTATTAAATAAATACAACATAGTTTTGACACAAGTATATGTTTAATAGTACGCGTTTTACAAAACAGAAACGATGTTCTTACTCGGAAAACCGAGACGCTCTGGGGGTGCATTAAACTGATGCCCTCCTCAGGTAATACTGGCCTTTGCTACGGAGGGGACTGTGCCAACGGACGTAAACATTTAAATCGTTATAAGTACAAGAACATTGTGCTTATTCTCACCAGGGGACTTTGTATATAGAATAATAAGAAGATAGATCAATTTCAGAGGAAGAAAGAGCCTAAATATAATTACCATAGTTTTCAAGCTTCGATCAATCTAGAATTTATTAGAATTTATTAAATACTTTCTATTTTAACACTTGAAATCCTACAAGAATAAAACTACTTTACCCTGGCGCATCGAGTCTCAGCAACGAAAGGTTAAACGATCGCCATCGAGGCAGCGCGCAGTCATTAAATATTGATTGTTTATCCACGCATCTCGGCGTCCAATTCGAGTCGCTCGAGAGCGTTTCTTTTTTTGCCCTCGGTAACGCCGGAGGCGGTCAATTGCTTAAACATCGGTAATTATTGCACAAGCATTACATAAGTAAACAGTCGAGGCGAGAGGAAGAGGGCAGAAAAAAGGCGCAAATTACAGTTACGCCGAGCAATTCACGTCCCGTCGTCATTACGAGCCATTAACGATCGTTTCGTCTTCTTTCCGCTTTGTTCCCGTCGCTTCCGTCGACGCGATCCAGATCATTTTTTTCTCCAGATTCTGTGTTCTTCTTTTAATTCGATACACCATTGTATTCATAGTTCGTTGGCAGAAATCGTTTCAGAAGGGCGGTGTTCATCAGGTGGAGAGTCTTAATTCGAAGAACAGGGAGACCAAAATTCAATTAGTTTCCACCTTCTCTAGCTTCGCAAGCTTTGCTTTTAATAATTGAGTAAGAGAGTCTTAACTCGAACTAAAATTCAATCGAGTCCTACCTTCGCCAGTCAAGTACTTATCTTTAATAAATAACGTCGGCAACATTTGAGTGTACCCGTTCAAATCCAAGCTGGCGTCCTACCTATGTTACTTTACGATTTACACGCGTACTTTTCAACCGCTTCGATTCTCGATTCGCCTCGACGCGGACTGGTCGATTCGAGGCGCGAACGGTGCACATGGAAAGTTCGCTCGCCCGAAGAAAGGCGCGTGCAGTTCGCGGTGGAGATAAATTTACACGCGACTCCGCGTCGCCGATGCCTGTTCACGTACCCTCGTTTCTTTTCCTTTCTACGATTCTGCCTCTCCTAAGCGGTCGTTTTCTTTTCGCGTAGTCGCAAATAGGAACCCTGGGCTCCATCATCGTGCTCCGACGAAATTAATGGCGTCGGGACGCGGCTGAACGCGATGCTGCCACCGACGCCGACGCCTGCCACTGATTTACAATGCCAGAGTTCGGCTGCCCGTGTACAACGAGATTAAAACAATTTTTCACGAGTTGTCGTCGAACGATCCCGCGTTAAAATTCATTGTTATTTAACCTCCCCGGGATTACTGACACGTGCCTACGCGTACGATTGCTTTTATATCGAAATTATCGAAAAATATTAAACTGGGATTGTATATTTCGTATGTTAAAATCGATTTACAGATTTCTCTGACTTGTCCGTATCTATTCCACTCGAGGTCTGAAATTTCCCTTGTGCCCAAAATGATCCAGGTACCATGTATAGATGATAATTAATTCCTCAATTCGATGAATCACTTTTGCAACCTTGTGTTTATTAGAGTCTACCTTCGACAACTGCGCAATGCAGCGGGAATAATAACACTGTGACCTGGTGCGCGTCCAGGAAACGGCGACCATCGAGGAAAAAACTCGCCCGAAAGCTTCGGGGCGCAATTAGAAAAATTTACATAAAAACAACGCCGGATGCTGCGAATGGTCTGCAAGGGGGAAAAAAAAGGTTTCGCCCATGAATATTTTCCATCTCGTTACGAATCACGTAATGGAAGTGCAGATCCGTCACCTTGCCAGCAGCGACACTCGCGCGTTGTCTCGTTGATCGTTAGTCGCGGCTATCGCGTGGCTTCTCGACTCTAAGAAGAAAATAGGAATTCCTCCGATACCTTCTTCTTTATCATTTAATACATGGGTACAAATAACGAACGCAGTGATTTATTCGGATACAATTTCCTCGCGTGTTTTTATATTTTATTTTCGATAATAATAGGTATATGCGTATCAACGAAACTCATTAACGAGCCAGAAAATAACTTGTATTACGTTTCTCTTTTCTTTCTATCAAATTTGGTGGTTCCCCAAACTGCCAACCGATTTTCCACAACTTTGTTTCTGAGCAATCATTTTCCCAACACGTACCACGTTCTCTGAATGAATACTTCCCACGAGAAATTTGGAATTAGGATTTTGTGGAACTCGGTAAACGACCGGTGAAGGTTTTCCGAGAACGCTGCTAGCGGTGCTTTTCTCTCGTGCACACGTTCTCGAGTGATGTAACGCGATTAAATAATTACACAGAGGCAAATAAAATGTAATGCAAATGTTGATGCGGACACGTTGAGGCATGTTTACGGCAACGCGACAGAATTTACGCATCCGCTCGGCCGCGGTTCTCGAAACGTGCCAAAAAAACACACGCTGACGCGATCCCGACCCGCGAGGTGTTAAGAATCAAATATTGAAACGTTTTAGGATACGTTTCGTTCGGATCCACGCGAAACGCGCTATGTTAGGCGAATTAGCACGTCGTGGTGGCTTTGTAAAAAATTTTATATGGAGGAACGAAATCGCGGCTCGAACTCGCTGTAAACTCGCAAAACACGGACGACTATTAATTTTTTAACGATCGCGCCACGTCCTGGATCCAAAGTCGATCGAATCGTCGTCCAATTAACGCGATTCACGGAAAGTTCGAAACCAGTTTCGGCATCGTCAAAGCCGTCATTCGTTTTATCGAGTTATTGGGAATTGGCAAAAAGAAAATGGATGACATGTATAAACAGAACGCGTCGCTGATGAAGTCTGAAGAGATTATAAAAACAGAAGGATTCGTTGTATCGCAAGTGTCGATAGAAAATTGGCTGCTCCAAAACAATCAAACCATAAAAAGATTCTAATACATTCCCATCTCTCTAATGTACATTCAACAGTGTTCGTCGCGTGCAGGTCAGGAATGACACTTAAAAGAAGATCGCGGACAATTCGAAATCCCGTGGACGAAGGGGATCTCCGCAACGGCCAATCACGGGTCGATCGAACATCGTAGTTCGCGTACATCCAGCCTCCGTGCCCTACCACCGGTGCTTTTCGCGTCGTTTCGTTCCCGACGATCTCCAATGATCGGCTCTCTATCCCTTCTCGCGGTCGATTCACATCGCGTTAGACACAACCCTCCGAGTTCGAAGGTCACGGCGACACTGATGCACCAGCGAGCGCGCTACCACTTTTCGTATCTGCGCGCCGAGCCGCCGCGCCAGCTGAACGCACGCCGATTGGCCGCGACTCGCGGTGGTGGGGAGGCTATATAGAGGGTCGCGCCGCGCCGCGCGGTCAGTGTCGCGCGTACCTCTGATCGGTTTTGTTGTTGGTATCGTTATCGCCTCGCGATCTCCACCGCTATCATCGAAAGTTCAACAGAGTGGTTCGTTTCGAGTCAAGCAGCTGTGCATTCGGTGTCGAAGAAGGATTTCGTTGGGACGATTCGATCGACGCGTCGTGCTTCGTGCCTTACGCTGTGCAACGAGGCGGAAATAATTCGCGGTGAACGTTCGCGCGGTTAAAAGTCTCGCGCGCTATGCGAGGGAGAGAAACAGTGAAGCAAAGTTGTCGAGGACTGTTCGAATGAGTGAGGAGGCGTCGATGCTGGCACGGAACGAAGAGTTGCGTGCCGATTGAACAGAGAAATTACGTGGACCACGATCGAACGAGGAGACGGGCTTCGGTGCTGCCATGACAATGGTCGTCAACAAGATCAACATGTCGTCGTACTCTGCCCCGCGACGCACTTTCTTCTCGGGCCTACACACTAAGGTAAGCCATCCCTTCGATTAGATTCGGACGTGTGGCGAACCTTGTGACTGCGTGCTATAAAATAAACAGAATATAAATAATTCCTCGATATCGTCAAAGATTCGTGCTTCGAATCGCGTTAGAATGCTTTATCGAATAAAATTCGTCTTGAGCTTAGAAATCGTATCGAGAAACTATGCAGTTAGGACTACAGAACATTCGTACATTAGTAATAGCCAAAGTGTCAACCTAGGTACTACACTTAAACATTCATCAAAGGTGTTTTAAATTCCCCATACTCGTGAATTTGGGCGTCCACAGAACTCGTAGCACGTTTTCGAATCGACTCCGATCGCCGGATGCGACGTAAAGCGTACTTGGACGAGTACCATACGCGTTGCGACGCTGAAGGGACAAAGCGGTCCGTTTTCACGTAGCGGTCTGAGTGTCGCCAACGAAGACGGATCGGTTCGTGGCGCGCTTAGTCGTGGCTACTCCAGAAAAGGTGATCGAGCGTGGCCAGTCGCTTCTACGGTATTTACCTGATTCAACGATAAGCGGAGTGTCCGTGATCCTCGAGCAGGCCACGGGCCAGCCGTGTTCTCGTGGGATTAACGGTTCTCCGCCGGTTGCGCGTCGTCCTTCGTCCCCAGGAATGCCCGAGGTCTCGGGTATCAGCTCAGCTTGTGGCTTCCATCGAAATTTATTCACCCTCTTGGTCACTCAGTCCGCGCACGTTTACCGAGAACGTGCACAAATCGCTTATGCAACTTCGCGTTTTCAAAATCGTGGTGTTCCGATCGTATTCGCGAGGTATATGGGTCATTCCAGGTCGAATCTGTGTGGAATCCTTGTGGAACGGATTCTAAAGATTATGCTGCTATTTTCATTTTCTTCGTATCGAAACGCACGGTAATCCATGTGAAACTTTTGGGAAGTAGGAGTCATTATTTTCTCAGTTTCAAAATTGTTTACGAACTACAAGCTCTCGATGTTCGCACTAAAATCTTCCGAAAGATTGTTGTCGCGAGTTGTTGGATAAAACCAACAAGTGCGCGCGCTTCCATGCCTCCTCGAGCATGTAATTTGGTTAAAAAACCTCCGGTGAAAGCGAATCGGTCGCAAAAGGAAGGCGCAATCGCGTCCCAAATCGCCGCTCGACGCGAACTTGCGTGGCCTCGCGACAATTTATGAATCCAGCGATGCCGGTTTCGTGATCGCGACCGTGAACGTGACCGTCTCCGAGCGTGTCGTCACGTCGAAACGGGACCCAGCGTCGCTTTAACGACGAAAACAATCGGTACTTTGGCTTCGATATATTCTTTTCCACGTTTCGTTGGCACGTCGCCAAGTTATTTCGACTCTGCCTCGTCTGGTAATCTTCTTCAGCGATGCGCGGACCCCCGATGGCTTACGTAACTTGAAACCAGCTCGAGTTTGTTAAACTCGTTCCCGATCTCTTCGCCTAAAAAAAGGCTTCCCTCCCTCGCGGCGAACGAGCCACGCTGCCTTCGACTGGAAGTCGGGCGCACCTAATAACGTTAATAACAATAAAGTCGGTCGTTGTCGCGCAATTTACAGTGGTCACGATCGAGCCGGTATCGTTTTTTGAAAGGATCATAAGCCGAAGCAAAAGGGAAGAGGAAACCTGCTGTAAAACGAGCTGCTATCGAGTATTATTCGTTATCGCCCGTGGTTGGTGCTCCGTTCACTTTGGTAACGAATCCTTTGGCTACGATTTAACATCGCAGAAATCATTTTTGAAATTCAAATAACATTCATTCAGAGAGATTGTACCTTTCTCGGGTAGAACAAAAAAGGATGGGGTTTGTATCTTCGATCCAGATTTAAAAGTTCGGTTACGGAGAAAGCTTTCGTAAAGGTTGGCGTAAACGTGCAAACTTCGAGGGCTTGTAGTTTGTAAACAATCTTGAAACCGGGGAAGCGACGACCTAAACTCCTCCCAATTTCACACGGTTTACCAAATGTTTCGATATGGAGAAAATTAAAGTAGCCATGAGTAGTTCATACGCCAGCTCTTGATCCTACCACAAAAATTCTTAGAAAACGAATCCCTCGATCAAAGTTAGTAACAATAAAGTCTTTACTCGATTCCGCGAGCAAAGGTCGAGAGCCATCGTAGAAGACGTACACATCCTCTTTAAAAGAAGACATTGATATTAATGCTGCTTTAACGATCACGGAACATCCATTTAACGAAGGCGATCGTCGCGTGCCACGAGCCTACCCTGTTATTCAATTTATCGCGGCACCGTCGGTTTTCGATCGTGTCACTCACGAACCCGTCGTGCTCGATCTACGTCGCGAATAAAAATGGGTCCTTGGCTAGCATTGCACTCGTGACGAAAGACGAAGAATACTTTATTGTTAGCCAAACCGCACGCGCCGTAACGCGAACCAAACGCACCAAAAGTGCAAGCTGAAATAAAATCTTGACGTCTTTAGAAAAAGCTTGACGAGACATAGCGAAGAAAATAATTTTTTCGATTTTTAGGGTTACAACATTTCTATCCGCGACGGATATTTCGCCTATCTTTGATCGGTGGGTGGGGGGGTCAGTTGCGAGCCAAGCTTTGGGCAAATTATTGGGTGCGAAGCAACGAACGATCTGTTCAACGATCGCGATAAAAGCGGTGCCGGAAAAATAACGAATCGCGAAGGAGAGACTAATGAGGGCCGCGGAGAATTTCGCGGCTGCGACGAACGCGGTTCCCCGCTGTTCTAAATTTAACGGGACCTAAATTCGACGCGTTCGAAACGAGACAGCGACGAATGCAGCGGGCCAGCTTTTCTCGAACGACGTCAGAAAAATTGGACGAGGCTCGCGTTTCGCGAGACCTAACCCATCCGCTATACGTCGCTTGTTTGTTTTTTCTTCGTCTATTTTCCGCCGATCTTATATGACCGATCCGCGTCGAACGCGTTTCTGTTCGCGTTATAATTACACTTGCGATTCCAAGGCGGTCTTAGGGGGATATGATGATATACACGCGCGTACCGTAACGCGTGTAACTCGCAAACAAATCGACTGGGACGAGTGAAAATCTTAGAGAATTTTCTATGCGTATGTATGCATAAACATACCAGATTTCAAAAGTTTATGTCGAGTACTTTGACTGCAAAGAAATCATGAAAATTGAATTTCCGTGTTCGATCAGTCTGTGATGCGAACGTTTGTAATTTTTGTAATTTTTGAAGACCTTAAGTAACGGGAATACTTATCAAATAATGGTAAACGCTATCTACTTTTAATTGTGCATTTTACTTGCTCTTTTATTGATGATGTTATATGCTCCTCTTCTTGTTATAATAGGTAAAAAGTATGTCGCATTGCTAAAACTACTATTATGGTTTTAATGCGTGCACACACGTATTGCAAGGCAACATTACTGTCTCTTGTGGATTATTTCTTGCAGTATCTGGTGAAATGTTTTTCATCTGTCTTAATAACCCGCATCCAGCTTATTCCTCACTGTAACCTCTATCTTAACCCAAGAAACAAAAGAGTACCCGTTCGAACCATGTTGGAGTGGTTGTAGTTAAATCTTAGCCCGTGCAGAATCGACGTGGCGCGGGTTAATCGCGAGCCTCGATCCATCTCGAAGGAAAGAAACGGGCTCTCCCGTTCCTGAGGACGCCGTAAAAGCGCGCGAGGCATAAAAGATTCATTTTGCCAGAGAGGTGACCCTGTCGACCCAGCATCCGCTCTCTGTGGGCGGCTCGCTCTCCACCCTCCCTCCGTAACGTTTGCGACGCGTCTCTTTCTTTCGGCCCGACGCCCTCGGGGCCGTTTTCTTTTTCCATTCCGCGTGGTCCTCTTTTCGAGGTGAGCGCGGAAAAAAGAGCGAGGGGGACAGAGGCGCCTCGTTGAGACAATCAAGCGACAGCGTTGCTCGTTAAATGTAACTGGCACTAAATTGCCGAGAGTTGGGAGACGGGGCGTCCCGTCGATCTCTGCGCCCAGTCGAGCTCGTCTCCTTCTCCTCGAGCTTTGAGATTTTTTCTGGTAGACCAGCAATGGAAATACCCGAAAATTTCAGTGCCGGACGCAGCTCGATAATTGCGAGATAATGGCACCGATGGGTACAATAAACGAGGTTTGGTGAAAAGCAGTCCCACTTGTGTAACCTTGTATATTTCCACTATCCAAGGGAGGAATTGCAACTCTCGTACGTGTTAGAATTATCAATCTCTTAATCCTTGAAAATTTTGTTCGTTTACAACCGTCAAAGTACACCCATTTTGTCGAATGAGAGACCTCTGGTTGCTCTAAGAATAAGTGTTGCAGTTTGAAGATTCGTGCAATAATCGAGGTGACCAGCTTAAAGAGGAACCCCCCACTTATTTCCTCTCAGGGGCTGCAAGAGGTCAAACGCGTCCTTCCCACGTGTCGCGAGTGTCTGTTCGTTGGTCGTCGAATTTTCGTTGGTTCGCAGGGGTCAAAGTAAATTAATTTGGTCGAATGGTACCTCAACGAGGAAGACACCCTCGAGGTGGGAACCGATTAATGGGATCACCAGTCGTGTAAATAATTCTTTCATTCTCGCTGGCTCATTCATCCGTAAGCTGAACGAGTTCCTCGTCTCCTCCCTCTTGTAATTACTATTGTGTTACGTCTCTTTCTCTCGAGAAGTGTCTCAGCGTGGCGCATTTACAGCGGCAGATTAAACGCATCCGGTTTCGTCGTTGACGCGCGCTGCGGCTTTTGTGAAAGTATCGTGCACCGTTTCGTCCCGCTCCTGCGAAACAACGCCAGCAACAATTCTAGGAATTGTTTCCAGTCTAGTCGAATTATTCGCTCGTTTCCGGGGGGAGGAATTCAGCGTCAACCGGAAATGACGCTGCCGTGGTCCCGTCGAGCACGGTTCGGATCAGAGATGGGCAAACTTTCATTGGAACACCTTCTTTGTTTCACGGAAAACTTAGTATTTGAAACAGTGGCACAAAAGAGAGTTGATTAGGTTGACAAATCGGAGATACATGATAAATTTCATGGTACAACTTTAGGCTCCTTCCATGTTGATCTCGTAAATGGCTTTTGGAAGAGGTTGCTCTAAGTAATAGACTTCGATATTGTTTAATAAAACTTCTAACTAATATTTACCCAAACTATGTACTCTGTACTTTAAATTGAAGTATAAAGAGCACTCACAAACAAAACTCAATCAAATCGATCAACCATTGTAGAAGTGTTCAAATCTACGACTCTACAACCACATTTCTGCAACTTATTTAACAATGAAATGCAGTTTCGAAATAAATTTCTTCGCAAATTAGAGGCATCGTACACCTCATCGAACTTGAAAAAAACGCGCAACACCGTATCCAAAGTCACACGAACGTTTGTTTTGCCACTCGACGCCGGAGCGTGTGTCAGTCGAGTTCGCGCGACCGGTTTCCTCTTCGGCGTCGGGTGTCGCGCGTTCAGCTCCTTCGAGTCGTGTTTCTGTTGTCAGAGAAATGTCACGCAGACCGTTGTTCGTCGCGCATGGTCGTCGCGGTGCAGAACAGCCCCTGGCAGCGTAAGCAGAAGCGAAAATGTCGCGGCGTTGACGCATCAGCGATCTCCATCGTACGAGACGATGGAAATCGCGAGTAAGATTACACGCTCGACGAACAATGGTGTTGCTCGCGCGCCAGATTACAGTATTCGAAACGTGCACGTGCGCCTGGGTCGTCGACTCGGAAGATGATACGTTTGGGAGTCGCTAATGCGCCGGAGTTACTATTTCGCCTTAGGCGAAGGGGATGAACGGGGGCGTCTGTTCCAGCCACGAGACGCAGTTCGTGTTTAGGTGATGTTTAATCGTGTTTTGATTATTTTCATTACATAATCGTTGACAGAATACTTCGTTGATTATTTAACACGTTGGTCGCCACGTCACCCATGCGTGAGTGACAGGACTTTTCATTAAGGAACGAAATAAATTAACCCTCTGCGCTTGAGGCGGTTTTATAATAAATTTCTGTGAAACCAAAAACTCTGCTTCGAAAAGAAACATCTGAAAACATTCGCGACTCGATGTATATTATTTCAATTAATAATTAGCTGTATTTTAATATAAGTAAAATTGAAATTGTACGTTCAAAAATCACTTTTAAATTACATATGTCGTCCTAGAGGCGCCACTCGAGCGCAAAGAGTTAATTCTGATGATGAAACGTTAAAAGAAACAAATCTGCATTGGATTCGTGAATTTGGCAAAATTGCAAAAATATACACCAGTTTAAATTCAACAAAAATAAGTTTCAGTTGTATAGAAACAAAGTGTACGGCTCGTATAAATTTTCGCGATTAGTTTGGCAGCCAACGTGTGAATTTTGAACTTTGAACATAAGAAGGGTGTACACTTGCGACTATAGATTCGAAAATTTGTATTGAGAAGCATTAAAAAATTAGTTGCTCTGCAAACTTACGAAATCACGTAGGTAGGGGGTGATGGCATGATAGCACTTCATAAACATTCATTTACTTAGGTTCTCGCAATTAAAATGTGACAAACGAACGCAGCGAGAATTAAATAATTAACATTTCTAAACAATTTCTTTCGGAGCTGGCGACAATTGAATATTCATACGACATAGTTTATGGGGAACGCGTCTCGCGAAATTGCTCTAATCGCAGGTAATTAATACAGAAAGCCGGTTAACGTCTCCGTCCTTGGCGGATGGAAGAATTGTTTATCAAAGCCTTTATATCTTACTTTGTAGCGACTGGAACGATCACGTATCCGCTCAATAGTCGGTTAATTAACGTTTCACAGAACAGCCAGTTAAATGATAAACAAAAGAACCTGTAGGGTTGTTCGTGCAAAAACTTACAGACCCTTAATCATAGATTAAACGACAGTGGTTGAAAATCGACTTACCAGAATACAGAAAAGGTAAAACTAATTTATTATTAACGCAAAACTAATCTCATAGCGGAACGGAAGCTCAGTGACCAATGTAATCAAACGCTACACAATCCCGTAGCTCAGCGAATAATCTAATCAAACACAAAGCCTGTCGTCTTCAATCATTTACTCGCTTCCGTTTGATTACATTTTAAAGCGAAAAACGAAACCAGAATGATTTTCAACCATAAAATTGAAGACGATCCTGGAAACTAACCAAAACAATGTCAACCCTTGCCAGTTCGGAAGAAAATAAAACTAATTAATCGAGGGATAAGGCTGTTTATTTACAAATGAAACGTTTTCCGTCGCCCCCGAGGCGGAACAATCGGTTTCGTAACAGTTTTACGATCCTGTTCAGTTAGAGGTTTCCTCCATAAATTCTCGCCTCGGTTAGAAAAAGAAACAGCGCGACCTTTTCCGTTGATCGATCCCGAGTTTTTGTCGGCTTGCTATTTCTGTGCGCAATTACGCGTCGTCACGCGCGTATGTAACGTAATTGAGTTCTCCGCGTTTTCTCGCCGCGGATTTTTTTGCCTCGCGAGATACTACTTCCCAGCCATTACGCGTTTTCAGTCGGAGACAGACTGACCTACATCGGAACCGAAGTGCGAACGAGGGGAAACTGTTGCGAATCGCTGGGAAGATGGGATAGGCAAAAATGTATAAAACGAGACGAAAATTACAGAGGCTATAAATAATTGTTTAGATTGGCTAATTTAGAATATTCATCTAGGCTCGAATGTCGATTAGTTTAGCGCGTAGTAGAAGTAGGAAGTTATTTATTCTAGTAACAAATAAAAAATGAAACGAACCATAGTTTGTTAGCGACCTTTGTTTCATCGAATAATTAAATTGTCTGTTGCCCGTTTAAAAATATTTCACTGGAATTCTGATCTTTATTTATAAAACAAGGGATACACTCGTGTACTTATAGGTAGATGAGAGTTTTAATCATAGTTGAACTACTGTTCATTATCAATTGTTTAATTCCAACATTGACATCGGTAACACTTAATGAACCCTGGTTTATCCCTCGTTCTTCGATCCGAGAATTTGATCTAAGAACTCTTCTCATCTGCCAGGAGGCTCGAGAGTTTTCTGACACCAGACCCAGCAAATTATCCGAGCAATTTTCCAGCTGTGCGTATATCGCGTTGCGCACCCGTCCCTTTCGCGAGCATAAAGGCGCACTCGCACCGCTATCTGACGTAATCGAGCGCGACCGCGGTCATTTACATCGCAGTTTACAGATCTCATTCCTTCGTCTCGTCTTCTGGTCGGTTTCTCTCCCCTTCCGCGAATGTACGCCGACTGGCCTCCAGACTGCAGGTTGATAAAATCCACTCCATTGGCGCCGTTGTCGATTAGCGACGCCCACGCACACCCTTCTCGTCGTCTCTTTTCTTTCATCCCTCCTTGTCCTCCAATTTTGACCCGATACAGGCAAAGTTCGGCAATCTAGGCGAATTAATGAATATTTTATTAAACAACACTTGACAGGTGAGCTTGAATGTTTTAAAGAAGCGGTGCGAAAGAAATACTTTGGGGAAAGACGAATATCGATTCGATATCCAAGGATAATTGTAGGGTAATTGGAGCGAGGTATGCTTGGTTGCAAAGCTGCCATACGGAAATGTAAATAAACGAGAGAAGCGTAGTCCGCGAATCGACGAGGAAATTTGTGAATTTTGAATCCAAATCTTTTGTAAGTTTTTTTGCAAATAATTAAAAGCTGATGCAACTGTATCAGAAGAAGTCATGATTCTCTTTCTAATTTTCATTAACCCCAGCTAAAATCGGAAACCCTCTTCGAGGAACCGAACTTGTTCACACATTCCCAAATACTCTCCAGTATTTGTTTGGGAATCCCCGTGATTTTCTCGTCGATTTATTTCCTTTGCGCTCCGCTCGCAAAAGTGCGCTCGATTTAAGCAACTTTCCACGAAGTTTGACGACCCTCTTTTTAGCTGGCAGTCGCGCGAAACACTTTTCCTCGAAGTTCTTTTACGCTACTCCTTTGCCTGTTTTTTCCTTGAAAAAGTAACTCGAAGTTTCCTCGATTTCTCCATCTTTCAGATGACTTTCGACACCGCAAAATTAGTCGGGAAAGAAGATATTAAACGGGTTTCTAAACGTATCGAAAAAATTAAATATTTGTAAAGAATCGGAGTAGTAATATATTTGTACTTGCGAAATTTTATGAATTTTGAATTGCTCTTAACCAGTTATTTTTTCGTTTCAGGTGAGTTCCTTCGTTGGCGAGAGATTTATTTCCGTACCAATCGAGTTGAACAGGTAAACACGTTCTTTCTGGTTTCACCCGAAACAGGTGCGTTTTCCCTATTTAATTTTATGCATTTATCCCAGAAATTAATTAGTTTAATCAGGGATAAAGCCCTGGACGGAGTTTTTATTGTTCATTTTAATTCTATTCCGTGCTCGCAACATACCAAGCATTGTCCGCCGGTTGTAACGGTGCAACGATCGTTAGTCCCGTCATGTAGTTCCCGCGATCGCTGTGAGATGGGCATTCGACTTTCACGGGGTTCTCGATCCTTCTGGTGACTCATATGGATCTAAAGTTTACGTTCTAAACCCGATCGAAGACCGTGTTCTCCTTTTCCTTCTCTCCTGGACGGGAATAGCCAAGGATGTTCTTTTATTTCGAGTCAAGAGCAAGCGAAAAGTCCATTTCACTTCGAAAAATGACGCAGCCTGGTCCAAGTGTTTGCTAGTAAAAAAAATAGATTCCTCTTCCAAAAAAGTTGATACACAACTAATGTTGAAATAAAAATTACATTAATATAATACAGGGCACAAATTAAAATATTAGGGTCTATTATAATATAATAAAATAAACGACAAGTTTTTGGTTTTACAGAAATTTGGCTCGAACCCAAAGGGTTAATCTCTCAGGGTTGACTCTCAGTCACCATTACGTTTCACGCAGCAAATTTATCAGCAATAATGTTTCTTCAGGTTTAATTTCTTTGACATTTGGAGTGTCAATAAAATGATGGTCGGTGAGGTAAAGGTGAGCCGATTCTGAAATCTCGATAGTTTAGCATTCGTGGCAATAGAATGCTAAAAAAGCAAATGAAATACTAGAAAAGAGAGGCCTCCGGTGCAAAGGGTTAAATATTTCCCAACATTAACACGCCTCGAATATCAACCAATAGCCTCGGTATCCTTTGACGACCTCGAGCAGTCAATTGATCGCGTCTCGACTTCGACACAGTTGAGTCGTCAGATCGAGGCGTTTGAAATGCCAACTCGGCTGAAATCCCGCGTAACGTCTACTGACCCAGAGGTGAGAAAAAGGAACAGGGGGGGCTGGTGACCGTATGCATCCGTCTGGAATTCCTCCGTGACTCATCGGCATTCGCCAAGGGGCCAGACCCCCGGTATGGGAACTTCTTCGTGTACCCGTCTTCGCCTTTCCGTGCACGACGATGCCGTGACTCAACCGAATTTCTCATTGCTTCGATGCCCCTCACGAATTCCTCATTCAGATTGGGACTGACGCTTCTCGTCGAGGCTTTCGAATGAATGCATTTGTAGCAGTATTTAGATTTTTTTTTTTTTTTTTTTTTTACAATTTTCCATGGATCGTTTTAATGCTCCGCGAATTTATGAACGTATCGTCACGAAAATTGGACTAGTAACGAATGTGTAACGATTGATAAAAATTCTGTTCGTCCTAGAAAATTCATACCTAAGATAGAAAGTTAATCTCTCGAGGGACGAATTTCAATATTTCAAATGCATTTCATTTTTGGTCTAATCGAATCGAGTCAAAGCAAAGCCTCAAAGTTACAACAAGTTACGACATATTTTCGTATGTCTATGTAATATATGGTATATTTTTTAATTGTACAACGTATCGCGATTGCAAGCAATGCTCACTTCGATATAAAAGCAAACGTATACGTAGCTATCAATGATCCCTCTAGAGGTTAATAAGAAAGTTATTCTTAACGTGTTTAGTCGAATAATTTTATTTTTCGTTTAATATTGGCTGCAAATATATTCGTTTTGCACGGAATACCGTACATATATTTACCGCAATAAAAATGTACTCGTTTCATTCCGTGAAAGTCATCGACCCGCGTCGTCGTTACCAAGAAGAAAATGTCGATCAACGGCATTACGCATTATGCGTCCGCGATAACGCACAATACGATATAGTAGCACGTGGCTCGGTATCGTAACGTACGACCTTGAACTTCCTCGAATGATTCACGGCTCGTCCATTCATCCGACGGTTCGTTCATGCGCCGCGTGCTCGAGCGCGCTTACGCGGAAATGTTGTCAGAAAATGTACAAAAACAGTCGCGCGTTTCCAGACCGCTTGGAATACACAATTTTTTCAACTGTTGTACATCGTCGAAGCCTAATTTCGGGAATTTCTTGAATTAAGATCAAGGAATTATATACAAAAGTTGCGCGTAGGCGCGATAGATGTTTACATTTGCCTCGTTAATCGTCGTTTCGATCTTTTTTTTCTCGGTTAAATTAGGCTCTGCAGTTTTTCGGAGCTGAAGATAAGCGAGTGCACGCCAGGCGAAGGTGAATCACCGATCTTCCATGGAGCTGTCCCTTCCTTTGCTCTTCCCACCGTGGTACCGTCTCTCGCGTGCCTTGTGACTCATCGATCTGGACTCTGGTGTCCGATGATGATCACCTGCGTGCTCGGATTCGGGAGAGTCGCGGAGCGAAGCCCATACACGATCGAAACTCTTCAGAAATTTCGAGTCCAGCGTAGGGACAGAGCTTTATGAACATTATTGCGCGATTAGCTTCGGGGAGTTCAACATTTTCTGAATTCAACTTTGCAATTTTTTGTCTCTTCGAATCGTTATCGTTGACATCCTTGACAGATGAATCTTCTCTAGAGCTTATCGAGAATTTTGTTTATTACATTTTTGTGATTTTCCCATTTTTCTTATCAAGTTATCACTCGACTTCCTTGGCTCGTGTAGGTTATTGAAAAGGATTTTATATATACCGTTGAAAATGCTCCTGCGTTTGGATGAGCACTATTGAGTTTCTTGACATTTTTCTATTAAGTTTATATTTTTTTCCCTTCTTATCAACAACAACCCCCTTCAATTACGCTTCTACATACACCATTTAAAAAAGACCTATCCCAGACTAAACCATGGCTCACGATAATCCTAACAATTCAACAAAACGTTACGCACAAACTGTTAACCCTTTGCGCTCGCTTGGCGCTCCTAGGGCGACATGTGTAATGTAAAAGTGATTTTTCGGACGTACAATTTCGATTGTACTTACATCAGAATACAGCTAATTATTAATTGAAATAATAATACATTGAGTCACGAATGTTCGTAAATGTTTCTTTTCGAAAGAGAGTTTTTGGTTTTATAGAAATTTGGCTCGAACCCAAAGGGTTAACCTCTCAGGGTTGACTCTCAGTCACCATTAGGTTTCACGCAGCAAATCTACCAGCAATAATGTTTCTTCAGATTTAATTTCTTTGAAAGTTGGAGTGTCAATAAAATGATCTTCAGTGAGGTAAAGGTGACCCGATTCTGATATCTCGATAGCTTAGCATTCGTGGCAATAGAATGCTAAAAGAGCAAATGGAATACTAGAAAAGAGAGGCCTCCGGTGCAAAGGGTTAAATATTTCCCAACATTAACACGCCTCGAATATCAACCAATAGCCTCGGTCGGTGTATTCGTCATCTCCATTAACTTCGAACGACAGGAATGCTGTTGTGTCGTTCGTGGCTCCAGAGTAACGATGTTTCCAATTCGCGACACGCTTCATTTTGGCGAAACCAGCGAAACTCTCCTCCTTCACCTCTGAGTGCGTGTTCCCTCGAATTCTTTCTCACGGAGGCCACGTAGGATGATTCACGCCCGTTATCGAGCCACTCGAGACACGTGGTTTTCTCCGGAGCACGATAAGAATGCTCGCGAAACGCTCGATGGAACCAGTCGGCTTTATCGTCGGACTATTTACGGCATCTTACGCGGAAAGAGATTGTTCGTCTTCCACTCGGGCTTCCTCAATGAGGGCCGAATATAACAAAGTGACGTAATTGTCGGAAATAATGCTCGAACGTCTCGTTCATTCAATCTCGACGGATTCGTCATGTGTTTATCATTCAACGACTTCTTTCCGTCTCGATTCGTCGGTGTCTGCGAGTAGTTCAATTGCTCCCGAAACGTGAAGTCTAGGTTATGGGATCGACCTCAAGAAGAAGCACCCTCTGAATTTTTAACCGACTTCGGAAAGGAGGAGGTTACTCAATTCGACATGTAATTTTTTTTTTTTTTTGTATGTTCACTGATTACGCCGAGATGGCTTGACCAATCGGAATGAAACCTGTTGCATCTTATAGTGCATGTCTCCTCGGTGGTCCTATTCTCAAGATTTTTTACGATATGTAATTTTTTACTGGTTTTTTTGTATTCTATGCGATGTTTACCTGCCGCACATTCGGAGAATATGTACGTTTTCTTTTAGTTCTATATTTGCGTGTGGCACAGTTGTTTTTGCTCGTTTCAATAAATTATTGACAGTCCAGGTAATCGATACGATATATAAAATTTGGGAAAGTGAACGATGACAATGCAAAGACGTAAAAATGTCGATGATAAAATTCCTGTTTGGAAGAGGAGACGTACTTTCGTTGAAATCTCAATTCTTTATTTGGATATGTGGAACTATGAATGAGCATAAACATCCGCAGACCAATCATCGCGTTTAGTGCGTCCATGGAGAGAAATTCCAGAAATAAGATCGAACAATCGTCGCTGACGGTTCCCGAAGGCTCGTCATGCGTCTCGTAAAGTCGCGTTATCGGTCTTCCTGTTTCGTGAAACCGCGATGCGTCACGACTTTCTAAACCTAGCACCGGGACAAACACTTCCTCGCACCTTGTCGTTGAACTTCATTCGGTCGTAGCTTTCTAAACGCGTTCGAAGAAAGAAATTCTCCCGTGGGTTTTCTCAAAGATGTCGTCCGGCAAACACGATCTTAGAGATTAAATGATGCGCTGATATATACAGGAATAACGCAGGAATAATACATTATCTAGTATATTGTTGGTACATTACAAATTCTATATATTAAATAAATAAAATTTACATTTCTCTTAAGGAGTTAATCGATTTGTACAATGAACGACTCATATCACACATCAAAAAATGTATAAACTGAATTATGGTCGGGTGTACATTGTTATAATCAGACTGCGGATTTTTATGCAAAATAAAATCTTCGCGAACGTGCCTACAAATACTGAACCTAAATAGGAATTTATTTTATTCTGCAAATATTATAACATGAACTTTACTTTCAATCTTGTTTATATTCTTGCATATCGTTTGCCTTTGGTAGGTTCTTGTACATTCAAATTTTCTGTAAATGCATAAAGATCCGCAGTCTAGTAATCAGTAACGTTCGTTGCCTGTCGTTGTCGAAAGCGAACTGATGATATAAATACTACATTGCTTTTGTCGGAACCGACAAAATTTGTAGGCACGTTCGCGAAGATTTTATTTTGCATACAGATCCGCAGTCTACCGATCGGAAACGCGTCGTGTCTGAACGGATAATATAAATCGACCTTAAAGGAACACTTTCGATGACGAAGAATGTTCGAGAAACTGAAATGTCAGATCGGGTTAGCGACTATACGTTCACCTGTCGTTGGAACAATTTTCCTTGCCAAGAGATCTGCATGGAGATCATTCCCCACTCGAAATATTAGGATAATGAAATTCTCCGCGTTGAACCGATGGCTCCTCGGTCGATCTTGCCCAGAGGGGCTAATGGCGTCGTAAATAACGCGCGAGGAGAGTGAGCCGAAGATTAAAAGGCTTAAGATTAGAATATGCCCGCGTTCGATTGAGTCGAATGTTTCGCATAGCGACTGGTGCGTCGAACCTTGCCAGCCCGATCCAAAGATCGCGGGCTTCGTCTATTAGGATGCCAAGCATAACTCGGAACGCTCTATAAGAGGATACACGCTTCTCTTTACCTGCTTATCGAGCCTGACGCTCGATGGGGAATTTTACATACGAACGTTTAAAATTCTCATTGTGCCTTCCATGGCTCGATGCCGCGTTTCAAGTCGTTTTCAAACTTACGATTGCTTCGATATTATACATCTTATTGGTCTCGACCAGGATCCTCATTCGATTAGAAATTGTTTGGAATCGTTATTGGTTACGTATTGGAATTAATTACGTTTGTATTTATTATTTCGGAGCGGACCAAAGATAGTTACGAGAATAGTGGCCTGTTGGTTCGAACGAAGAGTTCGATTCTTTAGAATTTTAATCAAACAAAAAAATATGAAGTTTCCTACCGAGTAATCCATGTTCAGGAACTGTTCGCGCCTAAGAACGCGAGCCTAATAAGACGCAGGGAACACGCGTGCGCAATCGAAGGCCTCTCAAAAGATCAAATTAACCATCGCGCGTCATCGTCGGCTCGGAAATGTACTTCCTAGGTGCACGTTGCTCTCGGTCGCGTCTAAATCGAGATGCACTTCAATCGAACGCTCGATGCAGCCCCTTGCAACCGCACTCAAACCCGAATTAACGAACTTAACGGAGCCAGCACCGCGACGTCGTTCCTTTAATCGAGCTCCACTTAATTACGGGAACTAGCGAGATCTTTTCTTCTTGTTTTCTTACACTCGAATCGGAAAGGTGATATCAAGGTGGTAATTGGTCGAGTGCTATGACGAATAGCAGCTAGAAGAAATACATAATTGACCATCTCGTTCGACCCGTTTTCGTGGACGCTCCCTAGATCCGAGGATCGAACCAATTTTAGATCAATTTCGTCATCGATAAGTACATGTAGATGAAATAAATTCTAAAATTCTAATAAGAAAATTGGTTCGATCCTCGGATCTAGGGAGCGTCCACGAAAACGGGTCGAACGAGATGGCGAGTCGCGATCATCGACGCGAGTCGTGACATCCTTGACTCGAAAGTGACTCACTCTAGCGAGTTACGCCACTCGTGACACCTAATCGTCCTTCTAGAGTCCAAGTTCAGGGCTCCTTCCGTGGTTTTCTCGAGAGGTCGATCCGTCTGCGCAAGTGGGCCGAGTTTCATTGGAGCCAAACACTTCTGTATTCCAATGAAACTGGCTGCGCACGCTTCTATATCTTACTTGAAATGTTTATTCATAGAATTCTCTCGTAAAGTACTCTAATTACAGGATTTCCTTACGAAGTGCATCTTTCATCAAAATTCTTTTGCCCTTTGGAAGGTTTTCTCGCTATCTTTCATAGGTAACCGAGACACGAATATTGTCCAATAATATCTATAGGTAATATTTTCGCAAATAAAGTAGTCCATACTTTATGTTGGGGCATGGTGAGCAATTGAACAAAAAAATTTCACCAGGATCGGTTAGAAATAGCGAGAGTTAGAAGGAAATCACAAACTTGAAATCTTACGTATCAACAAACCAGCCAAAGAATCTTGAAGTTCCCTTCAAGATCCTTGCTATCAATTAAAATTCCAAGAAATAGAACATACCATAGCTTCATAGAGAATTACTAAAAAATGCAAGTTCAAATTATGATCAAATAACTTTATTTTCATGATCAGTAATAATTACGACGATTTCATTATTATCATCACTGCCGGTTCTTGCTGGAGCAATTACTGTACTATTAACAGATCGAAATCTTAATTCATCATTCTTTGATCCTTCCGGTGGTGGAGATTCTGTTCTTTAGCAAGATTTATTTTTATTTTTTGAACATCCCGCATTTTCCAAAAATTCCCAAGATTTAACTGTATCCTTCCCTTCTGTCTTCCATGGCAAATATACGCAAACGACTTCCAGCAAAGCGAGGGACGTCTCAATTCGCGAAACTCGTTTAGGTCTCGCGACGATTGAATAAAAAACGGAGCCGAGCGATCTCGAGGTGGCTCTTATAAATAAATTTGACCCTTGTGGTTCGCAGTAAGGATGTCAATTAGATTCCTCGCCGCGTACGTTGCACATTGTGCATCCCTCGGTGCACTCGACCCGCTCGATTCACGATCATAGTACGCTCCGCGGTTACGTCACCGCCCAATGAATGGACCAGCTCGTTCCACGGATCGGACGAGTTACTCTGTGAATGGCCAGCGTCTGGAGCATGCTGTAAACCAGTGTTTTTCATGGTTAAGGATGGCGTCACCTTTAAACAGAACAAATTATTAATGCAAATTGTAGTAGCGTTAAAAGTAAAGTTGAAGAAGAAATTATGCGAGAATAATTTACGAGTTATAAACTTCCTTTGATTTTGGAGCAAATGCAGAAGATGCGTGTGATAATGATCCTCTAAATCGAAATTTGAAAGAAAATTGTTTACCATTTTCGCCATTTTTACCATCTGTTATTGTATGCTCCTATCGTTACATGAATTATGAAATATCATATAAATCTGAAAACGGTTAAATTCAATTATAATATCCAACCACAACCTGTCGGTGAATTGTTAAAGTACAGGTTTTCTCGTTTTTTTTTCTAATTCACGAGATAAAAAACAATTAATGCAACATAATGAGTAATCCTGCAGGAAAAAAAAACACATTAATTACACGTACTTGTGGAGAGATCGATCGAATCGCGAGTGGACTCTTGCGATAACCATATCGGGCTTCGAGGATTCGCGGAAACGCTATAATTGAGTCACCTTTGGAGAGTCTAGTGCGAATAATTAATTATTCATCTAGTCTGGCGCGCAGTCGTAGGCAGATGGATCTGGTTTCTCGAGTTGAAGCTGGAGATTCTTCGACACATCCCAAGAATCCGTTTTATCCTTTATATTCTTCAAGAAATCCATAAACGACACAAGCTACTTAATCATAAACAGTACAAAGATAATGGGGCTATACAGTCAGTCTCATAAGTATTCGTACCTTTGTCTAAATTAAATTATAGGTTTAATATTTCCGAACAAATTTTTCATTAGAAGTATATACATGTGGAAAGTTTATTCATATACACATTTATTAGGTTGTCCCAAAAGTTTCTTTCGTTTTATTAATAATTAATATATACACGATATTTTATATTTTATGTTACATTACTGAATTGTGTATGATTCATTACGCTTCGTTACTGTTACAGCATTAATGTCTAAGAAATTAGATTGTCTATTTATATAAACACTGCCACAGAAAATAATTGAATGCAATTCACGAAAGAAACTTTTAGGACAACCAAATATAATGAAACATTTATTTGGAAAGATCAAACCTGTCATTTAATTTAGGCAAATTTCTCCTCCCATGTTTCTGTACAATTGGCAATTATATAATCTAATATTTAGGGTATTCCTCGCTTTTAAAACCCGTTCAAAGTTCACGAATCCCATCTAGATTTATTTTCTTTAACACCTCGCTTTCTCGATTAATTTATTTAGTTTTTCATCGAAGAGCCCTTTCGCCCATATATGGATGGCATGGCAGTCAACGTGTTAACGTACTACCAAACTTCTGACCCAAACAACAATTTCTTTCAAGCTATCGGATGCAGTCCGACGATGACCTGAAAAGGGTGAATTTCCCAAGAGGATGATCGTCGAATGGCGCAACGCCCACGCAGTCAGCTAGGCGCGGCTAGGTTCGGGAGACTTCTACGAAGAAACATCCTCCTCGATGTTGACACTAGGTACACCTTTCCACGGAACCTCCTTTCCCTCTTCTCCGATCGATCTCCCTCCATCCGCGCGATGATTCACCGATTCCTAGGAAGTGGCTGCTGCCTGGTCGACGCGATTAGGCGACCCCCCGATCTCCTCCCGCCACCTGTTTAACCTTCCCCCGCCCGTTTATTCGAGCCAGCTGATCACTGCGGCCACCTCCGCGAGTGGCTCAGTGCACGCGCCGGTTCCCCTGATAGCGCGACGCCTCTGATAACGGGTATTTTTACCGAAGAGGGATCCAGCGTGGCGGTAGTCTTCCGTTGGTGCTCGTGGCGCGCGATCTCAACCGTTTCCGATCCGTGCCGAGCGATCCTGGTAGCGTACTCGCGGTACCTCGATCTTTGCTCGCGGTGAACGCTCCGAGTTAGGCTCGTCTGACGCGTTGAACGGTGCTAGCCGTTTCTTACCGTCGGCAAAGCGAATAGGACAAGCGTACCAACCGTTTTACGTGACTCGTGACGCGCGATCGACGGCTGTCGATCATCGTGGCGAAGGTGGATTGGATACGCGTGGCGCGAGTGGTGGATACACCGGTGAGGATGTGATTTCGTTGGTAATCTGTGCTGGGGATCAGCTGTGGGGACGAGTGGTGGCTATTTAGGGGGGAGGGGAGTTGTTATCAAAGGGAGAATAGATGCAATTTTTAGTCGAGGCACCTAGAAGGATTGAAAGAGATAGAAGGTCTTGGCCTCTGAGTTTCTGAGCATCCGACTGATAATTGGAAGGATAAATATTCTCTGTGTGGAAAAAACCATCCTCCATTTTTGAATTCTTATTAATTCTTCTTGATTCTTCATCTCATGGAAATTCCTCACGACTCGTGATCTTAAGTAATTCTTCTTAATTCTTGATCTCGTAGAAATTCCTCTTGACCCCAGGTAATCGTAAACACGCAACCCAATACTCACATTAATTGTCTCGTACTTAGCAATAATCAACATTTTCGTCCACGTTTCCTCACGAACAAAGCGTCCTCGAACCTGCTCCCCTCTCGTCCTGCTTCCTCCACGAACACCTGACCGCTCGTACGGAAAGCGTTAGGGTCACGAGGTTACCATTCACGGATTTCGGGTGTCTGGACGATCGCGTACGTTCGAAATTAACAGGCGTCTGGCACTTCCGCGTGTCCGAGCGCATAGAAATGCAGCGACGCGGACGCGTCTCGACGCCGGCTGGAGTCGAAACCATGCATTCCTCGTCGCGCGTGTTCAGCGCGTGACTTCCCGCCGGAAACGGACGTTTCGATTTCCTCGGTGGGCGTCGATGAGCCTCGGCCACCGCGAAAATCGGACGCTGGTGTCGAAAATAATCCGACGGCCGCCTTATCGTAGTCTCGGCGCGCATTATCGACTGATAACGTCGCGGAGAGATAAAAGAAGCATTTTCGTCCTGAGTGGTTCCGTCTCGAGCGCAGCTTCGAGTTGTCGGCGAACTTGCGAGAATTTTCGTTTGGCGGAAACGTTGCAAGAACGCCCAGTTTTGGGATTCTCGTATCGCGGAGTGCAGGAAGCCCTGTTTAAGAGGCGCTGTGGATTACCCTTAGGTTACTTGTTGGGACATCGAGGGGTGGGAAATAGTATAAAAATTATTTTGAGAAGCATGTTTCAAGACTCGAGTATTATTCGACTTTCTAGTGGTTGGAATACATACAGTGGGTGTAGAATGTATTCGTAGACCGATCAATTTCCCAAAAAACTTTTCTGTGAAATTCTATAGATTCTTCTTATAAAAGAATGATCTCGAATACTCTTGAGGCTTCTCGATGAATCGATGGAATTTCTGTTTATTTCCGCTGCTTTCGAAAAGCTTGTTGAGCTGGCTATAGTTTACGAAGGTTTTCGTGCATCCAAGGAATTCCCTCGGAACACCTCGTGTTTGAACAGCTGTTGCGCGAGGGGTTGGTGTCGCTGGAAAGCAGATACCATACTCGACCGAACGCAATCTGTCGATCGGGATCGATGGTCCTACAGCGAAATTCTTATCGTCGTATAATTTCCACTCGTCGAGCACGATCCACTTCTAATCCGTTCTTACTTTCGATACGAGGTCCCCTCGACCGTGTTTTCCCATAGAGTTTATTATTTTAAACGATCGCGTCTACGTGTCTTCAGCCTTGCGCGGGGTTCGTGAAATTAATAATAAATAATACAGGTGGTGGCAAGAAAATTAAATTTGCTCGACACCGTGGTCATTCATCTTTTCGATTCGACACAGATTCATAATTATTTACCTCGTCAGATTTTTCTAAACGTTTCCAATTATTACGAAATAAAAAGGAAAAAAATAATCTTCATCCAGAAACTCATAGAAACAGTTACTCGTTTATTTCAACGTTACAATTTAATAACTTTGAACACGAAGCAACAGTCGTTTCTGTCGAGGCAGATATTTATGAACGTGTCGCGAATTTGAATGTTTGTCGTCGCGCTGCAGAGTGCGATCGAGAAACAAAATAAAAGAACAAATGTTTCGAAACAGTTACGTCGAGCGTACATCGAGTCTCGCCAAGGGTCTACGAACACTTTAACGTAAAGCGGTGAAACCAAATACATACAGTGTCTGTGATCGATCGTCGAACGCCTTTGGTTATCGTCTCCCGGTGGTGCCGAGCAACAGAAGCTTTATGAATGAGTGTCGACAGGGGATTGAACATGCTGCACAAGCATGGAAGCAGATCCAAGAGCAGTTTGCTGTACAAAGGTAGCAGAGGCGCCTTCCTGAAGTCCGTAAGTAATTGGACGAACGAATATTAGGTTGACAAGCAGCCAACAACGTTGACGTTGAATCTGTCTCTGCGTTGTTTACTGTGTAAACATTGTTTCACGACGGAGTTGTTGCATCGATACGGTAACTGGAAGTCGTTTAATGAAATGGCTCGTAGTTTACCTGAGAAATCTCTAAACGATTGATAGCAATCATAGAAAGTTAAACAAAAGTAAGGAAATAGTTTTGGACCACTGAATTCGTATTTTTAACCGACTCGGAATAGTAGGAGGTTACTCGATCCGATATGTAAAATTTTGCAACTCTAAATAATTTTGCTTTAAATGAAAAGCTTTTTATGAAATTATGTAGGATATTTCAATATGAAATTTAAGTTTTAATTGCCACCCGAAGAAAAACGGAAAGAGCAGACATTTGTAATCAAGACCATTTTGTGATTTGTTACTTTTTAACCGTTTTTTTTTTGTGTGTGAAAAGCTTTTTACGAAATTATGTAGGATATTTCAATATGAAATTCAAGTTTTAATTGCCACCCGACAAAGAACGGAAAGAGCAGTCGTTTGTCCTGTACTCGTTATTCGAAGTTTCAACAGAATAGAACCCATCTCTGGCACCCGTTTAAATAGAAATCGTAAAATTAGCGTATATTGCAGAGTCTGTGTAAACGCATATCACTGACGCAAGTTTCTCGTTCCAACGAAAATCACTTGCAAGATGTCAAGTAAGATTGGAATGTCTCGTTATCGGGATCATAAAAAGCGACGCATTTGCGCGTCCGCGTAATTACGCATACTCCCGCGATGACTGTTCCGAAGAACATACAAAATGACATCACGGCGCGTTCGACTCTGTGGGTTCGAGGAAACTCGAAATCTTGAACGTCGATCTCGCGAAAGGTCAATGTTGGGAATAATCCGTCTCAATTGATCGATTAAAAATTCTAATCGTGACTCTTTGATATATAATCAAATATTAGGTTGTCTCGAAAGTTTCTTTCGTTTTATTAATAATTAATATATACACGATATTTTATGTTTTATGTTACATTACCGAATTGTATACGATTCATTTCGCTTCGTTACTGTTACAGCATCAATGTCTAAGAAATTAGATTGTCTATTTATATAAACACTGCCACAGAAAATAATTGAATGCAACTCACGAAAGAAACTTTTCGGACAATCTAATAGAAATTATTGTATATTTGTCTTTAACAGTAAGTTGCACGAGCTCGCATAGTTTCCATTGCGATAGTTTCATTTCGCTCGGCGCATCTCGCCTTATCGCGGCAGGTTATCGCCAAGATTTCCGCGAAGCGAAGGTAACGCAAAAATTGCACGAAAGGAGGCACGTTGACGGTAGTCTTTATCGACGACGATCGCGAAACTGATAAGATACGGACTTTAGTTGATGAGGATCGCGGAATGAGAACCCCTGCGGGAGGCCGAGAGCACGGCGCGCAGTCTAATCACAATGTGACACGCGCACATGATTCACCGTTTCGGTTACAACGAATGAGATAAGCGTTGTGTAATTTTTGAATTCATTCAAGTCGAATTACACAACTCACGTATGCTCGCGTCATTCTCTCGATCGGCTACGAAGGAACTGACACCTAAAACACGAGGGTCGCCGACTAATGTACTCTACTACAGAACAGAGTTGGGAAAAACCCTGGATCACGTTCACCTGAAGTTTACCGATATGTCGAGCATTTTCCAACGAAGGAACCGAGATAAAAATACATCGGTATACTTCAGCTGCTTGTAGTCTAGGGTTTTTCCCAACTCTGGTACACAACTGATCCGATATATCACTTGTATCTAGGATCTTTAGTTTTAGAATAAAGATGGACTCGATCGCTTGCAGAATAAAAAGGATCTGTTTTATTATTAAAGTACAAAGATACGGAGATCAAGAACTGAATGGGAAGTACGTTACTCGGTTGAAAGACTCTTGTAAGTTTCGAATGGTTCCAACCGTTCGTCGTCGGAATAGCGATTCTTTGATCGCCCAGTAGGAACGTCTTTTACAAACGAACGGGCTCGTTACATGGATGGGAATCCGTCTTAAGATTACTTGCTAAAACCCAGAGAAAACTATTCTATGCGCTCGGCATCGTCGCACGGTCAGCGGGCACATGGCTTTTATGGGCCTACGTCAAGGAGGAAAACTCGAAACGAAAATCCAAAGCTTCAAAATACCAATCTAATCTCAGTGACTTAGCTCAAAATCTACTTAGTTTTTATTTTTAATATTGTATAATTAATTAGTTTCTTAGATTATGTAATTGCAAGGCATTAAAGTTACACGCTTGTGACTGTGGCGGTACGTCTTGCGTTTGCCGCAAGCGACCGATACCTTTCTTTCAAGTAATCGATGATCCTCCGATTCCTACAGACACGGGCCTCCCTTTAACGTTTCGCCGTTTAAAGCCGAACTTACTAGTGTACTTGGAGCGCCTCCACTTCTTATATGTATACATAGAATGTCCTCCACTATCTCTTTAACGGTTCGATCTTTAAAGCCGAACCTGCTAGTGGACTCAGGGCGTCGCTAATTCTTACATATATACGGTCCTTGATTTCCCCTTTAACGTTCCGGCGTTTAAAGCCGCACCTGCTGGTGGACTTTCGGTGACTATCTACGAGCCTACTGGTACGAGGGGGATCACCCGTAGTTTCGCGTGTTGTTCAAGTGTTCTTTAAATTCGGGATTCCTTTCGGTGTGGCTTCTTTAAGGCCCCATATCGCAGTGCGCGCGCGCGGCAAGTGGGTGTATTTTTAATAATTTTTTTCGAGCATACGATGAATGTGTTTTTTTTTTTCATTGATACTCCTATCCAATATATACACGAATAAGACACTACACAAATTTTCTTATCCAAATATTACCAATAGTCTGTTCGTATTCTATTTGGTACGCCGCTACCAAAAGGACACTGTCGAAGTTGCTACCTGGTGGTTGACAGCGATTAAGCCATACGGTTCATCTGAAGAAGAAAAAAAATATATATTTATAAACTAGATACATAGGTTTATAGCACCACGTAGGGAAATTTCGATATCTAGAACAAAAAAATGGCGGACCAGCGAATTATATTTCCAATTTTCATAGACAATTTTCATTTTTTATGAATAAAAATAAAATAGAAGGGGACCCTTTATAAAAAAAATTCCTACGTGGAGCTTAAAACATATATATGTCTAGTTCATAAATATATATAATTTTTTTTCTTCAGATGAACCGTATGGCTCGATCGCTGTCAACCACCAAGCAACAACTTCGTCAGAGTGTCCTTTTGGTAGCGGCGTACACCGCAAACTATTCGTACGAGGGGGTATCCAATATTTGGATAAGAAAATTTGTGTAGTGTCTTATTTATGTATATATTGGATAGAAGTATCAATGAAAAAAAAAAGCATTCATTGTTTGCTCGAAAAAATGATTAAAAATACACCCACTTACCGCCCGCACACTATGGTACGGGGCCTCAAAAGGCCACCTCTTACTACTACTACCACCACCTTTTTTTTTACGTGGAGAAATTGATTTATGCAAGACTTTCTCAACGGAAGGGATAGTGTAGGGCTCGGGGCTGTAGGGAGGGACCACCACCTCCTCCCTTATCTTCTACTCCGCCAGCCTCTTCCTTCTCCTTCTTCTTAACCGATTTCGAAAAGGAGGAGGTTACTCAATTTGACACGTATATTTTGTTTTCTTCTCTATTCTACTCCGTTTTCGTTCGCACTACCGAAGGGAGTCTCGAATTCATTCGAAAATCAGTCGAAATAAACGAAGAAGGACAATTTAAACCTTCTTGGCTGCCGAATGAGAGTCCCTGCGGCGCGGCACACAGTCTAATCACAAAGTGACGCTCGCGTATGCGTCACCGTTTGGGTCACAAACGAGATTCTTGCTAAGCAAGCGTCCTATCGGACAATCAAAGCGTCGGCGTCGCCGCGCGTCACGACCCGTTACAACGTCGGTGACATCATTCATTCGCGCTAAAACCACGCGCTACGTATCGTCGAGCGTGTGTGTCCCCTCGTGTTTCTGTCTCTCTGGGAATCAATGTCACACGATCGGGCGTGCACACGCAAGCCGGAGAGGTCAGGTTTTCCAACATCGTCGGATGACTAACCGTTGTGTTTACTGTTGTGATGACTTCTGCTTTGCTCGCGCGCGCGCGCCCGCGACTGTGATCGGAATAGGGAAAACCAAGGGAGGATCGTTATTCGTGTTACGCGCAGAAATTCACGATTCCAACGGAAAAAATTGAGGCTTGTCAGCTTGACACTCTGACACTCGACAATTTTGTGAGATTTTTTTTTCTTTTTACGTAGTTTGATAGCTGGATAAAATCGTGAAATAACTTTGTATTTGTTTTCAAGTTTGTACGAAGTTGATTCATTTTAACCCTTTGAGGTCAGTCGGGGTTAAAATGACACCCAAGTACAACTTGAAGTTAGAATTACTGTAAGTTATTAATTTTATGAAAATATATTAAAAATTGACGGTTATGATTTTTTTTAGTAAAAAAAAAATTTTTTTTTTTACGCATTGCCTCCTTGCCGATTTTTTCGCCATTTTGAAAATTTGATAAAAAATTTTTGTCAGTATATTCTCATTCCGAAGGGTACGAACCAATATCCTGATTTTCGTGAGTCGTTCGAAACGATTACTGGCAACCCGGCAATCGTTTAAACATGGCTGGAGTCATTGGGACCCCCTGTGACCGGCGCGTTATTTCCGGAACTTGTGACTTCGGAGGGTTAAGAATGTTCTTTGCCTAGGTACAGTTACAATTAAAAAAAATATAGAACTTGTTATTGAAATGTAGTAATTTCTAGGCACGAAATAAAATCATGTTACATTAGCAGTGAGATTCTGAAAATCATCCGGAGCCGCTAGTTGGCACTACCGAAAATGTCTTCGAGCGGAAAGGGTCGACAAACCGTTTCTCGGTAGCTATTTGTCACGTGCCGCTTCTTTGGCTACCGTGTCGGTCCTTCTCGGAATTGTCGATTCGCCAGAGTGTGTTCTCGACATACCTTTCCGATTTCGTGGTCGTCCGACGAACGCGAGACTCCGGTCCCCCTTGGACTCTTACGCAACCGAGACCCTTGATTGGATGCTGTAGGAACGATTAAGGGTGCCCCCTATAAAACTGCTCCTCCTCTCGCGTGGTGCAATAACACGGGCAAATCTCGAAGCAAATTGGAACGGTCTGGTCGTCGTTATTAGGTTCTCTCTGTGTGGGCGTGTATCGCTGTCGGGCAGTGATTAGTGATTATATTTGGAGTATTCTTTGGGGTGTTCATTCGCATAGGATACCAAACAGATTTTCCATATGGTTATGCTACATAAGGCGTCTGTAAATTTATTAATCCTCGTACAATTTTGGATAACGATAACAAACCTCCCCCTTAGGAAAATTTATTATTATTGTTGTTGAAACAAATATACCACCTGGGTTTTATGTATTAGTACACATCATCATTCGTTCCTTGAAAAAAAGTAACAACATCCTCCCCCTTCGTCAATGAAATACACAATTGTAATCGTTAAATTAACCAAGATAATTCCTCCGATTCCCTAAAAATTGCCTAAAGAAACCGATTGGTCCGCTTCGTGTGGAAAGTTTCGTCGTCACCTACGTACCTGTGCCAATCACTCGCGATCCGAGAATAAGTAATCCCGCGTTCCAATCGAAGGCCAATCGTCAATTAAGATTCATTAGCTCCCGGCGACCTTGCGTCGGCAATTCGTTCGAGTAATTAATTTAGGTGGTCCTCCCGATCCCCCTCGATCGCGAGCTCGTTGCCAAACAACTGGCGTCGATTTGCAACGCGCCGCCTAATGAGTCTTAATCGCCGCATTCCTCTTGCCATTCCCTTACATAAGCACGGAACGTATGAACGCAGCCGAGTTGCACTGGCCGAACGCCATAAACTCGATACACGCAACGAGTATGGCGTGTCTCGACTATTTTCATCCTTTTTTTTTTCTTTTCTTTTTTGCTTTTGCGCAACGTTCGACGTCTTAATCGGTCACTCGACTTTTTCGTTTCGAGCTTTCGAAAAAGTCGCGTCGAAATAGAGCGCGAAACGTTTCGTTATCTCTCGATGCTAGGGAACTGGGCGGCGTACTTGACAGTCGTAACGTTCGGCTCGCAAAACAAACGTTTCAAAAGAATACGAACTTTAAAGAAACACGTTAATCGGAGTATAGTAGAAATTCGATAAAGAGATCCAAAATTAGAATACACAGTCGAGATAACGGTATTTCGCAAGGTACTTTATTTTGCCATCGAGAATTCTAATCTGTCAACTTTCAAAGAAATCGTAATACTTTCTTAATTAAAAGCTATTTACTTCTCTGTTTACTAATAAACGGTCGACGTAGATATCCCAGTTAAATCACGTTCGAGTATTTTTATTTTTGTTTCGCGTCCCCGTGGCAATAGCAGCGATAACGATTCCAGTTCTTCGAGATTAGACGCAGCATTAGCGGGTATTCCGCGAAAACGATTTAATCGTATCGTTATTGATTTCGTAGATCGGCAATCAGGTAGAGCGTTCCGAGCGATTCGAATAACGCACCCGAGCTTCTGAAAAAAATGGAGCCAATCCAGAACACATAGACTTTTTCCTATCGCGGAAAATGAAATGATTATTTATAGGTAAAAATAGCGAAATCGATGTTCTGAATAATTTATCCAAACTACACGTTTCGAGGCGCGGAATCTTTTTGGAAGTTAACGGAATCGTGCGGTCCGTAAAATGATGCAGAAAGCATACATCGATAAGATAACGTAAGTCACAAACGCGAGATACAATTTTGAGGAAGGGAAACAAGGAATATAGACCAAATAATTTCGTTAATTTCCAAAGATGGAAATTGAGAACGAATTGGATACTCCGTCGAATAACGCCCAAGTCTAAAGTTCGCCTCGACCAGCGACGATTCGGTTTTCGCGCCGCGTGGAATTTCTCCGTTCCGTGGGCTTATCTCGCGTTTCAATGCCACGACGAGTCGTCAAGGAATTCTCCTCGCTGTGTCTCGGCTAGGCGAGAGAGAAAGAGGGAGAAAGAGAGAGAGAGAAAGAGCTCTTTTATGCGTGCGTAGAACCGGAGGAACGTGTTTCGTTCGGTGCTCGCAGAGAAGAGTCCTTTGTTCGAGCGGATACGAGCGTGTCGCGACCCGCACACCTCCCAACTAATTGCGAACGACCATTAACGATTAAACGAACGAATTTACACGGAATCCACGGCAAATTCACCGTAAAACACGTTGGAGCAAACCTATGCGAGTTTCCCAGAGTTGCTCCAATAACAACTGCTTTCAAATTCTGTTATTCCCTCGAGCCGGCTGTTTGATAATGGATCAGGAATTTATCTCGATTTATTACGCACCGTTTCTGATTCATGCTTTTATCAAAATGGGGCAATGGCATGCGCTTATTAATAAATTAACACGGTACTTGTGGTTATGATTAACACGTTGATCGCCACGTCACCTACGGTATGGCTGACAGTGATTATCACCGAGGAAGTAAACGATTTATTTTGAAGATCAAGTGTTAAAGAAAATAAATCTAAATAGGATTCGTGAATTTTGATCTGGTTCTAAAAATAAATAGTATCTCAAATATTAGATTGCATAACTTTCGATTGTATAAGGACATACTTTTGCCTTAATCTATCTTTTATTTTCCATCATCACTTGTCGGTAAATAAATTCCAGAGGTTAACAAGGTTGAGTGCCTCCTCCCTTTCTTCTCCCCCATATAAACATAAGCACCCAGACCAAGATAAATAAATACAAAAAAAAATCTAACAATATGGGCCCGTAAACAGTTAATGGGATTCCCTTTCGCTCGAATCGATTCTTTGTGCCGTTCGAAATCCGGCTTTAACGTGCCAGCGTCTTCGTCAAGGCTTATGAACACGGCTTTACACGGCCGTACCTATACACGGGCCTTTGTACAACGACAGTGTCACGAGGAGACGTCTCCGAATCGCCTCTTTGTGTCTGGCGAGAGCCAAGACGCCTACAGCTGTCTGCCAATGCTCTCCGCGATAGAGCCTCTTGCTTGCTCGAAGACAAACGGAAGGATAAGGAAATTATTCCCAACTCTGGAACCATTCGAGCTTGCTTCTTCCCGGAAAGCATCCTTTACCCTCCATTCGACGTCAGATCCCATGTATCCTCGAGTTTGTTCGATGACATTTTTTTTTTTTGCAGACACTGCATCGTTTTAGGAAAACAGTACTTGTACAGTCAATCTCTCAGATACACAATAATCGAAACGGCGTATACCAACGCGAACCTCGTGTATCCCAATTATAAAAGAACTAGTTTTTTGAAAATACAGGGCGCCTCCGTGTAAGGTATTCGATAGTTTAATTTACAATTTTAATTTTATATTATTCTAGATGATGAAATTTGTCCGAGTATTTTTACTATAAGTTTGGAGCACGTCGAGTAGCATTCTCGTTAAAAGAGAAAGCACCCTTTGTTTTCGATATTAATAGAAGGTTCCGCGCTCTCTTTCAAATGAAATGTAGAAGTGCAATCAAGATTACGTTAAAGACAGTATTTAATGCCTAGAAACAACTTAGGTGCTCCTTATTATGTACCACCTCTTTCTCTACGATTGGTAACCCTAACCACCCCCTTTGTGATCGATGAAAAATCAGGTTACGATATTTCACTCGTCTCTGGAAATCTAATAAAAACTGGTCCAAAGGGAAATCAGTCGACGCGATCATCGACGTTAAGGAAACTGTAACAACGCGTTTACGGCGCCGTTTACGACCCCATAAATCAAGTGGCGCCAAAGTGCGTCTTTCGCCCCCTCGCTCCACTCGGGGAATAACACGCATGGAAAGAAAGCACGATGGGGATATTATTTGGTCGCTGACCTATCAAGGCGGCCTGCCGCACCTACCTTATCTATTGCTCTTTTTCGAATGCCCCCTCTTTATCGAGTCGAACACCCCTTCACTTTGATCTCTGTTTTCTTTCCTCTATGGTTCGCGTTCCCGCGGCTCACCTCTCCCTCCTCGTCGTGTTTCGACGTTTGGAAACTTCTCACCTTTCTCAGGCGATGGGGGATAGATAATTCGACCAAAGGACAACGAATTAAACGCACATAAAACAATTTATCCGAGACGTTTATATTCGATGGGAGGATTAACAGTGGCTTAAGAGGGTCCACCTGTGTAACGTTTAATTTTCAAGGCAATTTACAAGAATCTTTTGTAGGAAAAGTACTAGTGCAATTGTGATAATTTTTTTTTTTTTTTATTTGGTAGATCGATGCTTTAACATTAATTTTTGATTTTCTCACAATGTCTCGATACGTGGATATTCCTAGACGGCGCTTTAACGAGACCACTTAAAAGTAGAAGAGTCATTCGGCGAGCAGGATTTGATCGTACTTGATCGTCTGAAATAAAAAAGTAAAATATCACCTTCTTTATAATTACATTTTGAAGGTACTGGCGATAAGATATTCACAAAATTTTGAAAACTGTTACCAGGGTGGCGTTTAAACTAAAAAATGATATTTTAAGGTATCTTTTCCCCCTATGTAATGGCTAATAGACGTTGGAAAAAATGTTTTTATTAACACGAATCTCGCCGCCAGTACCACCAATTACGTTTCAAAATTGTAGAAAAAAATTTCATCTCGATTCGTGTAATGGATTTTGCGCAATCCTGCTCGCCACTTCCAAAAAACGTGGTTTCGAGAAAAACGCGTTTAAAGTTTTGTACGAAAGTAGTACGACGCTGAGCCGGGCACGTTTGGCATATAATGCTTCTGTGACGGTCATTGTAATATCTCCTAGATGATAAATATGTAGAAAACAAATTTTTGATTTTTTAAATATCTTCCACACGTGGACCCGTTGAATTAACGGGAGACGCTAGAATCGAGGAATTTTGAAACAAAAGACGGACACTTAATCTAAACTTTAAATTTCTTTAGAAAATGATACCTGATTACTTGAAAGTTTTCCTTGTTCTCTTAGATATGTACGCTGCGAAATGTTCAATTCCGCAGTTCGAATTTCTAATTTTTATTTAACGAGTAACAACGCATGGGACGTCGAGGGCACCCGGTACACTTTCGCCAAAATTCCACGCGACGTGCGTGCTTACCTTCTCGAATTTTCTTCGGCCACCTCGTTAGACCGCATTCCAGCCTTTGTGTCCCTCTTTTCCGTTCACCAGATGCTGACTCGCTTCCGTCGTGATCCAGGATGATTTATAACGAGTCACTTTCAATTATTCGAACGCGTACGACCGTACAGGCATCGATCGATAGTTCTTGCCGCAATTGACATCGAGATTCGGAGAAGACGGTCCATAAAATCGATCGATTTTTCGATCCCATTAAGTGCCCTCCGACTTCTCTCTCCAAGGGGAACGTACACAAACTGGGACAACGATAACTCGATTCTCGGAACGGTAGCGGTAAAAACACCGGATTTTTTGCCTCCCGTCAATCGGGGACGCGGGTAAAAACACTTTCCTTCGAATCTCGCAGACAGTTTTTTCCTCTCAACGCAAAAGTTCCGACTCGACGGACGGACGCGTTTCATTTTTCCCACGTAACGGTCCATTCATAAAACAGCGCCTTCTAGTATCGCTCCAAAACAAAGTCTGTACTCGACTTCGTCGTTACGTTTCACGATTGACCTGTTAATCTTCAAGGTCATATAGAACAGAAGGGGTTAATAATCATCGCTGAAGCTTGCCCAGGAGATTTCGAGGTTATCGAGGAACCCAAACAGAATCCTCGCATAGCGAGACGCGTGTAAAGCCGGCGACTGACTTGCAACAGAACATTGTAACGCGAGCATTCGCTTAATCTAGATCTAGAACGGACTCTTGCGATCGGTTCGCGCTCTTGCGTGCTCCACTGGTCTGTCGGTTTTTTGACGAACCTCTTTGATCGTCTACTTTTCACTGAATCGAGTAGGAAGCATCGAGAGAGAATTCAGCCGAGAGTTCGAAGCGAGCATTCGTGATTCCAAGAAGGACCTTGTAATGTAACGTTGGTGTCGAACCGTAAAAAATTCGTGCCGAGGAGTTACATTACAGCGTTCTGTTGCAAGTCAGTCGCCGGCTTAACAAGAGCAACAATTCCATATCTACGTTCGTTAAAGCAATCGCAATGGCGGGCATATCTGCTATAGGGGGACTACCTTCAAAACAAAAAATTATACTCGAGAGATAATAGCCAAAGGTCAACGCGTCGATCGGTCCGCGTGCCACAACGCGATTAAGCGGCTTCGTTAATCGGTTTCGTGTTGGTCTTTTCCTAGAATCCCGTCGAACGACCTGGTTTTCGTTCTTAATTCGAGGCTTCTCTCACGTGCGCGCGAGCTATGCGGAATGCGTAGTTTCGCGGGGTCGCCGCGCCTGCGCGTGTGGCGTCGCGATCGCGGCTCTCGCGCCACAGCCGCGGCGCAGCCGGTTAGTACGACTCCGACCGTCACGCGATGCTTATCGGCCCGTTGGGTGCAGCACGCACGCGTTCTCACGTCCTTTGTGCCAGCCGGTAGAGGTTAACCGTACTAACCATTCGTCGAACGTCGACCGTCGCCGTTAATTTTCGTAAACCTCGCGTTTCCTTCGTCGCGAAAGGCCCTTGCTCGCGATCGAGATGGACGTGCACTCGCGTGCGCGCCTTAACACGTTCATCATTGCGCATCGCGTACGCGTGACGCAAAGATTCGCGTGAGATACCGTCCATACGAGCCTCTCGAGAGCAAAACTGATCGACTCGATGTATCAGCTGAATTGTAAAAAGCCCGATACCATGTTCGCTATTTCCCGTTTCGCGGATCAGCCTGACTCGCGGGAGGCTTGCAATCGTGACGGCGACGATAGGTTATTTTACGTACGTGTAAACAAACGAATTATAACCTACTAGTCGCGTTACGACGTGTTCTTCGGTATACTCGCTCGATCTGCTCGTTTCATTTCGTTTCTACGTCGACGAAAGTGTACACGTTTGTATTTAATCGAATTGTTCGTATTTAATCGCGAGTGTAGCGTGATCCGTGGCGGGCGTTTTCCATGCGAACGACAGCGGCGAACGTATTGAGCCAGCGATCGACGATGACACGTGAAAATCGAGCCTGTTTTGCGCGCGCGAATCAGTGGCCAGCCAGATATTACGTGAATCGCAACACGATGCTCGGAGAGGGCGACGGTGTAAGAGTTCGGTCGAGGTTCTCGAGTAGATAAGAAGTATGGTGGGGTGCAGCGCGACAGATAAAGAGTAGGCTGGAAGAGGAAGTGCGCCCTCGGTGAACTGTCAAATGGTCAGTGTCTCCGCTTAGTGTCTCGGCCCGTGGCTCCTTCGATCGCCGTGTTTGTTCGGTATGGAGTGCTTTTTTTTTTTTCCTGTTTTCATACGTTTGTTCAAAGGTCGAAACGAAACGAGGATCACTTTCGATCGCGTGCGTTCTGTGTTTACGTTTACAAAAACGGTCGTTCGTTTTTTCTTTTCCCTGATCATGTGCGCACGGGGAGCGTCTCGTGTTGACACACAATAAGCATACGTGGACGTGTTTCTCTCTGGTACCGTTGACCACAAGGTTCCATTTACGTAACAGACGTGTTGCGAGACCGCGTACGTTGCACATCTTTTTTTTCCCAGGAATCACGAGCGCTCGACGTACGTGGAACGGATTATTTTTATTTTTTTCGTACTCGAAGACTGCCTAGAATCGCGACGGTGTATTTTTTCTCGTCACGTTTCGACTTGCACGCGACAGCAGCAATTGCGTTTCTTTCGAAACGGATCGTATGTTATTATTAGGTCCCGACACGCGATATTTTTTACTTTACCGACGATTACTCGATAGAGCGTAACAAAAGGGAATAATTGAGTCGATTTGTTAAATGTAACAGATGGCAATTTTTCTATAGGGGCTTTTTAGAGAGTCGTGAAAATTATATGGTGAATATCAAATTAATTGTTGTTTGTATCATTTTTGTCACTTCTAGTGTTCGATATTTAGAAACGGATGAAGTTTTGAGTTACTTCAGCCTAGATTAACACTTTACCAACTGGTAGCGTATTAGTCGACTATTTGCCATGGGAATTAATATTTATTACCGAGATAACATTGTACGAACTATGAAATATTATATTATGTGAACCGAAAAGTAATGTCGTTTCTGCGAATCTCAACACTTCTGTATGATTCATCAACTCGTTAATTTTTAACCATTTAGTATTGAATATTAGGATACTAAATGGCAAAAGGTTGTTGATAACGAGGATAATTACATAATCGATTAAAAATAGAAATGTATTATGAATGTATTTGTCTGAATTTAATATAAAAGAAACGACATTACTTTTCGGTAAACCTAATATAAATATCAATCTGGAAACAATCCTAATAGGTAAAATAAATATTATATAATACTAATTATTATGCGTTGAATCGCTACCAGTCGTTAAAGTATTAACACAGCCCCATGTAGAAAGGCTTCTGCTGGGCAGTTTCTAAGTAATTAAAATGCTAAAGCCGAGAAAATTGTATACGTTCGAAATTAATAACGTTCCGTGACAACCAAGCATCTTTTTTCATTCTGCACGTAAGCCAATTAACCGTGAAAGGTCGACAGCTTTCGAACGAATTTTCAAGATCCGGGATCAGCTGGTAGATCGACTTCAGGCAATTATTAACACCGCACGTGGGTGTCGCAGGTTGCGTATTCGCCTGATTTCACGTCGCAGCGAGTTTCGTTCGGATTTGCTTTACCATACGGTGAATGGTGCCACCAATACGCGATGACAAATTACTGGAAAGTACAGAGTGTTTCAAGAGTGGTTTGAAGAAAAAAAATTCCTGGCGCAACTAGGATTTCGATCGAGCAGCAATAAATATCTTACAATTTTCTCGCGCTATAGGAATAGATATTCGTTTACAAACGTTGAAAAATTGAGACATTTATCAAATTTATACAAGTACATAAATAAATAGGTAAATTTATAAGATATTAGGTTGTCCCAAAAGTTTCTTTCGCTTTATTAATAAGTAATACATCCACGATAGTTTATGTTTTATGTTACATTACTGAATTGTGCACGATTCATTTTGCTCCATTGCTGTTACAACATGAATATCTATGAAATTAGATCGTCTATTTATATAAGCACGACCACAGAAAATAATTGAGTGCAACTCGCGAAAGAAACTTTCGGGACAACCTAATATTTATGGATTTGTAAAATGTAATCTGACAATAATTTATGAAACATCGATGAAGTTTATGAATTTTATTCGTATCAAATTCAAATTAAAAAAAAAAAAAAAATTGCGAATAATACTTCAGGATGTGTTTCAAAGCATTTTTGACAGAGGAAGAAGCAACGTTAGACTTCGGTAAATATAAACTGTAGAGATATGGTACTCATCGCGTGTTTACACCAGGAAAATAACCACAGAATGTCTGTAGGAGTTATCGCGTCGAGAACCAGTTTTGAAAGTTAATGAATGCCGTGCGATGAATGAATTTCATTAAGAAATTTTTTTCGTTTGCTTGTCCACAGATGTCGGAGTTCCCAGTGGAGGGAGGGGAAAACGGTGACATGCACACTGTCATGGAGAATTTTCAAAAGAAGAACAACAAGATGGTGTCCGGCATAGGCCACGTCGGTCATCATCCACAGGTCACCGCGTCGTCGCAGGTAAATTTCACGAATTCTTTTTTCGGATTTTCACAAGTGCACTCGCACTACGGGTAGATAAACTGCCACCAGAGTGGAGAGGAACAAAAATCTCGGCCGAAAGAAACGACGGTTTGCAAACATTCGATTGATAAACCGACGAGCAAAACAAAGTGCGATGATATGTTTGCACTCGTATGAAAGTCAAATGGACTAGTAAATTGATTTTGCAAACACGATGCGTTAAACACGCGGTATTTCTTGTTTCGTTGCTAGTTTTTTCGTTCATCGTGGATGGTATCAATTTCTACGAACTCAAATTTTAATAGTAATTCAAGAAGTAACCAATATACAGCTGTTCACCTTGTACCTCCTATTCTAAATACTCCTCAAAAAATTTCGTTCGTAGAAGTTAAAAACGGAGTCGATAAATTTCAATTATAATTTGGTCGCGATATAATATGTTCTATTCGCGATACGAATAATTCCTATTTAAAGGCTTCGTCAAACGATCTTTCTTCTGCGTCACGTAACTAGAATCGGACCGTCGCGACGTCTCGCCCACGCCTTTCCCGAATTTTCTGAACACACGGGAACTTGGAATTATTCACCCCTTCGTGATTTCGCAACCGACTTGAGAGAATTTCCAAAATTAAGTCGCGATAGTCATTCTTCGAGGAGCGCTTCGGTCCACGTGGCGATCGTGCTTTGGGTGTCCTTTCGAATAAACTGTCAACGCTATTTTCTAGTTCTGGATCATCCCACACATCGCGACTTAAATAATCCAGATTTACACCTACGGTCGGTTACGGTCACAATCCCGCCAAAATAGAATCATCTGTATCGAGTTGTCGCAATGGACAGAGAATTCTTGGCGACTCCTCTGTTCGGGCAGGTGGAAAACATTGAACTCTCTCGGAATCCCTATTATTAACGAGACGCGTAGAAATTTTAGGAAAACGACGAAAATCCTTTAGCTCGATCTTTCGGTCCGGAGATTTTGGAGCGCGATCTGTCGCTGGAGCGAACATATTATGCAATGATACAGAGTCCACGTGTTTCACTGCCGCCCACTGATACCCTTATCGTTCTCTTTTAATTACGCCTTGAACCGTCTTTCATGGATCTGCAAGTTATTCGAACCTCGGTCTCGTGAAAGCATGGATTCATTCATCTTCCACCAAACCGAACGATATTTTCCGTTTTACAGAAACACGGGAAAACAATAGTCAGCCCGTATTAGCTCGGATTCAAATTGGTTGTTTGATGAAAAAGATCGAATACGTCTCTGACACTTTAGAATTCTCCAAAAAGCTATTCGACTAGATCTGCTCCGAGCACCAGCGAAGCCACTTTGTCGACTCGATAGTTGCTGTCTCGCACGAAATAATTGAATAATCAGAGCCTGGCATACCCGTGGCTTTACGTAATGTCGCCCACGTGAATTTTTTTCCACTCCAGTCGGTGAGACCGAACTTCCAGGTCCGGGAACCTTGGGGACCAGATTTCCCAAGGCCTCCCAGACGTTGAGAACGTTGCCACTCTTCGATTTCGAACGGTGTTTGGCACTATTGCTGGCCACCGCTTTGGATATTTACCAGAACCCGCTAGCCGCGCTCCTTATGCTCGGATTAATCAACCAGGCAGCCCAGATGGCGAGAAAAACGCGAGTTATATTCGGAATACTTCAAATTAGTATTTTGTTATTTATTTAATGGTGCATAAGGTTACTTAATATCGTGTCAGCTTATTCATTAGGTATCGTTGTTAGAAATATAGTAATATAGCACTTGTTTATTCAAAAATATCGTGATAGCCACGCCCCCACATAATCAACCATAAGGAGTGAAAATAATAACACGACCGTTAGGATACAGAATGATCCTGAGTTTGAATCCCCAGCCTTACTTTTTCTTTCCTTAATTTAAAAAAAAAAAAGAAAAAATACAACCCAACAGATCTTCCCAAAGCAGAGTCCAGAAAATTTTCCCGTCGAATCGATTAAACATGACAAAATAAATTCAGCTACCAAATCCCCAGCTAATCGTTCGATAACCGTGGACGAATTGAGAAAACGCGTGGAAGGTCGATTACAAAATCCTCGAGATCTAAAGTCCACCGGAGCGCGAATAATAGCGAACGATTCCCTGTAAGCGTTGAACGCGTTCGTTATGTAAACGAAAAATCGTGGAAAAGCCGGCGAGGGATCGTTCGCGGGAAAAAGAGCGGATCAGGGTGGGGGAGGGATGGTCGCGATAGAGCAGCGATGAGCGAAACAGAGTTAGGATGTATAGGCGAGGGATGGTGAGTCACGCCACGTGGATTTTAAATAGAACGTAAACGGCTTTTGACTCCGCAGATGCTGACGACGAACCAGAGCCAGAGCAGCAGCAGTTCGAGCAGGGTGGCCAAATCCTCGCAGAGGATTCTTACCTCGTCCTCGTCGAGTGAGATGAAAGCCAGCTCCATGAAAAGCGACCTAAGGGAACTTCAGCGCGGCATCTCGGAGATGAAGAGCAACATATCGACGAACTTCTCGCAACGATTGCGCAGCAGCATGGAGAACCTCGTGGACAGGTGGGTCCTCTCCGGGGCTTGGCTGAAATCTCGCTTTGCTTTGATGTTAAAAGATGCGTTGAGACGAGCGGAAATTTCGTTCGAGTCGAAATTTTTAGTGCCTGGGAGGAGGGTATACTTTTGAACGGGAACATGCTTCAGGGATTTGAGGATACTTTATTGGCTATTAAATGAGTCCTTTTAGTTCGTGTGCGCTTATGAAATTTATAATGCTCCGATTTGCTGATTTTTAATAGCGACGCTCTTTGCCAATTCTTTTTTAGCAAAGAATTTTAAATATCGTTAAGTTCCGTAACTCAAGTTTCTTTGAGAAGATTACAAATAGGATATCAATAACTTCTTTAAATAGAATATGAACAGTTTGTTCAAAGTGAATGTACGTAAACAGATAATTAACTCGTCCGAAGCATTCTATTTTTAAGTAACGATTAGAATTATCTAAGTAAGAATTTTGTCCATCTGCGAGCCACCGTCGCGGTCCAAGATTTATTTATAACCGAGTCTCACACAGCGTCCATCTCTCTTCGTCGCGTGAACGCCTGGTCGAGCTTTTCAGATTGAATCGAATCTCTTCGTTTTCCCAGGGACGGAAACGGAACGGAAGAGAGCGACCTGACGGAGCCGTTGGTGACGTTTCCCGATCCTGACACGCCGCCCCCAGCGACGGGGACGGGGACGGTGACGTTGACGGGAGGATCCCCGTCGCAGTTGAGTTCCCTGAACTCGCTGAACAATCTTCACAGCATGAGCCCACCGATCAGTATATCGAACATTTCGAACATGACGAACTTGCCTGCTGGCCAAGAGACGATGAAGTTCGAGCAGAAGAAGATGACCAGCGCCTCCAAGACCAAGGTAGCGTACCCGTTTGCTTCCGGTTCTTGTTAAGATATATTATATACGGAACATCTGAGAGCACTGAGCATGAAATTCCAGCATAAATAGTCGTTCATTCGTTTATTAAGAGGAGTATTTTAGCATTGTCACACAAACAGCAGCTTGGAGCTGTTTGAAGATTACTCAAAAGTTTGGTAGTATTATTATCGATACACTTTCGTTACTAATTATTCATTCTTCCGGTAGATCCTCTCGATTTTTAGTATCACGAAGTCAACGGCAGTTTTGCAAAAGGACATGACTTGCATTTATGTATATAAGCTAGAACATCCATCAGAGAATGGATCAGGCTCTTACATTTGATATACTGTCTGATGTCTTCTGTTGGAAGCGTATTTGGATATTTGACAGCACTCAGGCTAACGTTATGTAGGCGTCTGATAAATAATTATGTCAGTACGAGGACGTGTCTTTCGTATGCAAATCTTCGGCAAGTTGTTCGAGGTTCTGAGGCCTCGAGAGCTTTCAGAGGTTCCGATACTCGATTTACATTTAGGTGTTCCTTTGAAAGTGTATTTTGATGATTTCAAAAATATTCTAAATCTACTTAGAACACACTTTCAAAAGGACCCTAGCTCGCGCCTTGATCATCAGTAGACTGCGGATCTTTATGCAAAATAAAATCTTCGCGACTGTTCCTTCAAAAATTGAACCTAAATAGGAATTTTATTTTATTCTGCAAATATTGTAACATCAACTTTACTTTCAATTTTTTTATATTCTTGCATATTGTTTGCATTTTGTAGTTTCTTGCACATTCAAATTTCCTATAAATGCATAAAGATCCGCAGTCTAATCATCAGTCTAAACCAGTTGTATCTCTTTTAAATTGAACAAGCTCTTCAAACTAGATACAGGAAGTTGGAATCTAGCTAACCGTCTGCCGAGCTATTTATCTGATTTATGGTCCTAAATTTCGAAGATACTTGGACCGAATAGTGCCCAAAACGTTGAAATCGCTTGATTCACGATCGAAATTGCGGGCAGGTTTGAAGAAAGATGAGCGTGAGACAGTTTTAGACTCGATTCGCTTCCTCGATATTGCGCGCGGAATCATCGACGTCGCGTGGACTCCTCGAGTGTTTGGCGACACGAGGCTGCGCAATGTTTGGCCGGAGGTGCGGTTTCCTCTGGGTAATCTAGGTCAAGGACTCTGAACTCTGCCTCTAGGTGACTCCTCTGGCCAAAAATTGGCAGCTATACGTGTCCACGGAAGGTGGCGTCGTGGGATCCCCAGCATTACCCTAACAACGTTATCTACTTCCTCGTAGTGCTTCATCCTTGTGTACATCCTGAAATTAATAGATAATTTTGGAGGCCACCGACAAGCTTGGTAGTTTATAATATTATTTTCCTTGAAATGGACCATCTGTTGACATCTCTTTCGATTTCAATCGAACCTTAACTCTTTCGTACACGTATCGACATATCTCAACATGTTTATCTCGCATGCAACCTTACGTAATCGCACAACGAGGACGTTAAGCGAAAAAATAAATAAATAAAACGAATAATAGATCGCGACGGCAGAAATCCCAGTCTTCGATTTGCGTACAAACTTGCCTATAACTCCGATATTTGACAAAAAGTGTAATATTGAATTACCAGGTGATAATTGATCGAGAAACGTATCGCACGAGTCCAGATACATTATTCGCGACGGTTATTTTTATCGTTGAATGTCACGCCCTGCTGTCGACAGGTGATCTCTTTCCGCTTGGTTTCTATCTTTAAACTACGCTTCCGTCGCGGCCGACGTTCAAACTTTTCACCGCGTCACGTTTCGTTTCGACGGCCAAGGTCGCCGTTTCCATAGCTTGGTGAATTTTAAAGAGTAATCCGAGGTTTTCTTTGTTACACAATCAAACCTGGAGGACGTCGACTCCTCGGAATAATATTTACCACTTCCAGGGTTACCATAGCAGTTTCATAAAGTACCCTTTAACGAATCGGCAGAATTAACTAATTAAAATTAGACCATGGAATGTAGCATCGCAAATAATTGTAAGCAATTGTTATCGGACTAAAATTAACATTGTATTGCAGGGGTAAACTACAAAATTCCTTAAAAAAAAAATACTCGGAACACCTAAGCATCGTCGATTGTGTTAATTTCCAGGTGGTCACGGACGGCTTCAGCGCCGAAAAAGCGATCGCGAACACTGCCGAGATGAGAGCACTGCAGACTGGCGACGTCTCGTACAAAGAGCAGAGCGCCGCGACGGCGGCCAGGGCCCGCGTCGAACTCGATGGCGTGTCTGCAGAGAAAAGCGTCGCTGCAGCAAGGGTGAGTTCATTTTAAACACTTTTCAACACCTTACCAACCCCTTTGGACTCCAAGTATGTCACTCAGGCACAGGAATCGAGGTCTTTCAATTAACTCTCTGTCTGAGACACGCCGAAGCGTATGCTAATGTTGTTATAGTTAACTATGAAAGCTTGCTCCTAGGTGAACTGTTTGTAAGAGTATTCTTGGTCTTCTGGAGATCATAGAACAATTCAGATATCTCTGAATCAGAGTTCCCTTTTAGAGGCATGTCCTCCAAATTCTCAGTATAGATATATAGCACTATAGATACTCCTGTTTATCTTCTTCTGAGTATTCTTGGTCTTCTGGAGATCATAGAACAATTCAGATATCTCTGAATCCGAGTTCCCTTTTAGAGGCATGTCCTCCAAATCCTCAGTATAGATATGTAGCACCATAGATACTCCTGTTTATCTGTCTACATCTTGCCAGAAACGAATACTATCGTTTTCTCATACCAATGACTTAGTTAACATGCTCACGACGGAGCAGAAAAGACTCTTAGACCAGCTTAGAGCGCGAAGGGCTACGAAATCCATGTCGAATCTCTTCTAACCACGCGGTTAGACGCCGAGTTACGAACAAAGACTCGAAGTTGCGAGAGGATCGGAGGCCTCGACTGGTCGACCCTCTCTGCTCGTTTGTGCCACAAAAGGATCTAAAGGAAGGCGGTGCTCTGGGTGCGGCCTAAACTCGACTCGCGTCGAATTGTTTGGCACGAAACACGGCGTGCTAGCGAAGTATCCTCTGAGGTCGTTGACACTATCTTCTCTTGCCGATGACGAGGCTGACGTCCTCGATCTGGGATACACCGTGTTCGAACCGCTAGTTCAAGGAGACGGCGACGATTTTGATAGAGTTCTTGGAATAAGATCAAGCGGCAATGCGAAGGACGCGGGTATTTACGGGTTGACCCAGCTTGAGCCGTGGAAACTGTTCTGTTCGCGTGAGTTTAGCAAGTTGAGGGAATTAGGGAGATGCTTGAATCCTAAACGTAGCGTAAACAATTGAGATTTGGGTAGAAATTGCTCTGAGAAGGTTGCTGAAGACTGATTTCGTGTGACGTTTCTTTTTTAGGAGGACATCTCTTAGCTTAGCAGATGCATCTACTTGTTTGGATCATTATTAAATATCTGTAGGGATAACTAAGGCTGTGTTATTTTGTTTTGAATAAAAGGGTTTAACATGACAGCTCTAGACAGACGAGTTAGACAGTTTTCGTATCATCTTCTCTGGTGATGTACCCACTCTCTCTAGCCAAAGATCTATAATAGACACTATTATATATTACCTTACACTAACAAAAATTGTCCTGATATTAATTCCTCCTTATCATTAGTCAATATCAGCCTTCTTGGCAGAAATCGGCAAAACCCTAGGGTTCGAATAAATCTGAAGTTTGCCGATATGTTTGTCTCGTTTCCTCTTTTGAACATTTTCCAAAGAAAGAAACGACATAAACACATCGGCAAACTTCAACTTTATTCGAAGCTTAGGGTTTTGTCTATCTCTGCTTCTTGGAAGGAATCGATATGTAGAATCAAGGAAACTCATCTGATCGTTGGAAATTCAGGACAGATACGAACTCCATTAAAGATTAGAATAACCGGTGGACTTCTGTTTACCGATTAATTTTATCTGACCGATTTTCGAGAATTACTCACGACTCTCGACGATAACTCAGCCGTGGCCCGGAATATAAATCTGTATCTTTCAACCCCGAAGAGGGATTCCACGAATCCTCCGTCGATGAAGGTTTTTGAAACTGGGTTATTCGCCCTGCAGAAATCATCGAACTCGGGTAAAGCGATTACAGGGATCCGTTGTTGATTACGCAGACAACGGAGCCCTTTACAAAGGCTACGCACCTATTTACGCGATGTCGGTGCTCTAAATTTAGCCGTTTTCAAGCGGACTATGTAGCTTTTGAGTCACCAGCCGGAATTTTTGAACCGGAGCCAATGACTCTACATCGCACAATGTTGTTCTCTGTTCCTCGACCTGCCAACCATCGGTCTGGCTCTTTTGTAACTTCCCAACCCGAAAGGAATGCTTCTCTCATACGTCGATTTTGATTGGATGTTCTATCAATTTTAATTGGTCCAACCTAACAGCTAGGGGTTTCCTAGTTTCTTTTTAACGATGAGAACGACGCTCTGATGAATCGTCGATTAGACTTACCAGAACAATCGCTAATTATATGAATTTTCAGTCGTTAAAAATTGATGGGGTTTAAATCGTCGGTCGTTAGAAATTGATGGGATTTAAATTGACATACTTTGAAACGCCTTCAGGTTTTATTTAATCGATCGTTTGGCCGATATAGTTCCAAAAATATTTTTACGTTTTGCTGAAATTTGTATCTATTCCTTCATTTTAACAGTCCCAGTAATATTATCGTGATTCTTGTTCTCTTTAATTCCACAATTATTTTCTAATTCCTTGGGTAAATAATCCAACGACCACCGAGGTAGAACCTCAACTGGCTTTTGCACCGATTAATGGGTAACTCGCGTACCCGTCATTCGTTTAAAAGGCTACCGCGAAATGGCAATGGATTTCCCTGGTTTCCGTGAACCAGCCGCGAAATCGTGCGTTTAATCGTCCGCAAACCTTGACCCGTGCGAAGGCTCGACTGGTTTTTCTCCTTTATCAGAAATCTGTTCTCGCGACATCCACCTCCCCCATCGATAGCGAGCTGACCTTTTGAACATTGCTCGTATTCACCTGCAGGGGAAATCGTCGATGGCACGAATCGAGATATAGGATAAACTTTTTGTTTACGAGAACTCGGACTAAAGAATCGATTGAAATTGGGACTTGCTTCTCGGTATTTCCGTTCGACGTTACGCAACTTCTTGCAACTGGATTATTCGGGCTATTCGATCTAGGAAGGCTTAATCATCAATCAGCCAGCGAACGCTGCCAAAAATTGTGCTCGTGGCGATCGCAGACATTGGTGGAGAGTTCGTTTTAGAATCGTTGTGTACAGGCGAATTTTATGAGTCACGCACGTGCCTTCACGTTCGACGCACGAGGCAAGGGTACAGGTGGATAGGGGATGTGGACTTTACACAAGGGTTGTGCGAGGAGGAGTGGAACGTTCATTTGAAAGGTGGATGAGGAATGGGGTTGCTTGAGAAGTAGGTAAGGGATGGGGAGGGTTTAGTTAAAGGGTGCATGAGAATTGGGGGCCTTACTTGAGGGATTGATAAGGAATAGAAGGATTTACTTGAGGTCTAGATGAGAATTGGGGGCCTTATTTGAAGAATGGATGAAGAATGGAAGAGTTTATTTGAAGGGTGCATGAGAAATGGGAGCCTTCTTTGAAGGATGGATGAAAAATAGAAGGGTTTACTTGAGAAAGGGATGAGTAATGGGGTTACTTCAGAAATAGGTTAGTTATGGATAAGCTTCCTTGAAGTGTGAGTGAGGAATGGAGTTACTTGAGAAGCAGCTACGATAAGAGGATACTTACTTGAAGGCTAAACGAGGAATGCCTTGCTCGAGATGTGATGGAGGGTGGAATACTTCTAGCCCCTAGATAGAAAGAGAAGAAGAATCCCCGAGTCTAGAACATCATCGACGTCTCCAGGGGGTGGTTGAGTCACGGGGGTGGTCACACGCGGTGGTCGAAGGAACTGCTCGGTAACCACCGGCAACCGATCGATATCACCTCGAGGGCAACGCAGTAGTTTGTTCCTGACGCCGACAAACGACGGTTCGCGGGCGTCGATGGGCCAGCAACTGTCCAGCCTCGCCAGAGGACTTTTTCCCGTCCTGAGGCCCAGGAGCGGCGTCGAAAGGCGAAAGATCATGGCGAACGAAAACCTCGACAGCCAGATCTCGAAAATGGTAACGAAGCTGGCGGAGTGAAAGTGTGATTACAGTTAGTGTCGGTTCGATCGATCGTCTCTCACCTGTTTAAACAAACAGACAAATGGGGGTTGCAACGTGTGCTCGTCCCTGTTTCACACCTGCGAATTTCACGGTTGTCGAAGAACAGCTTCCAAGTGGCATCGCGCGATTACACAACGTACTCTTCGATTTACAATTGCTTACTTGAGATATGAGTCGCCTGGTGCTATAGTCACTAAAAACATTGTGGAAAATATTTAAGGTTGGCGTCTCGAAAATTGTGAAATTCTTGAAAATAATCGAAGTAGTCGAAATATTTGCAACAGCGCAATCGATGTAGTAATCCATCGACTCGATCGTTCCTCTGTTCCAAGCCGGGATGCTCGAGGACGGAGAAACTCTCGAGCCGATGGACGCTGACGATAATTGGCTCTTTAACCTCGAGGAGGACGGTAAGTGCCGTGAACGGGTCCGTTCAAGTCGCGTGTTTTCCTCGTCGCGTGTTTTCCTCGTCGCGGGCCAGCTGGAAAAACGCGGCATTAATCGGAGGGCGTGCGCAATGACGATTGGTAAATTACAGGGGAACCGAACGGGCGCCAATGATTACGGCGATCGTGTTAATTGAAAAATAACTGTGCGCCTGGTTAACTTTTCATTTCATCGGGCATGAAACACGGCAGCCACTTATGTAACCCTAGGTTTCTCAAGCTTCATCTAAAGCAAAAAGTAAAGAACAATTCGAACTCTTGGTGGAACACTTCGATACGAGATTGTTCCTCGAGCGATATTTATTTAATTTTAATTACTGAACTTCTGACTTCAGTCCCTAGATACTTACATATGCCTAAAATCGAACGCTCGAATCGACTAATGAGCTCGCGTAAAATTCATTCTTCTGTAATGGTAATCGAAAGCATAGACTTCGAATCAGAGGGATTTTAAAAAATAATTGTGACGAACCATTCTGTAGAACCGTCCACGAAGTTTCCAATAATCATAACAAGAAAACAACTCTCAGAAAACAACCGACAGAGTTTCCACCCTCTAAGCTTCTAATCGTCAAACAACAATGTCGCGTTGTTGATCTTGTTGATGAGCGATTCGCAGTCGTTTTGCAACGTTTCGCAATATTTCTGCTTCTTTGTTAGCCGTGAGAGCGCGAAGCGATCATTTAGTGACGGTAGGTGAGATCATCCAAATTTCTGTCGGATTTTCGAGAATCGTTGCCAACGAGGAATAGGTGTCACCGATATTTCCCCCCTCCCGGAAACTGAAATAGAGCTCGACCGCGAAATATGCGCTCGCGTGGACTGCCAGCTACTTCTGTCTCGGCACTCGGCATTTTCAAGGACTTGTTCAAGGTCCTCGAGATCCCCGTAGAGCCCTCGGAGAATTGGAGGACTCTTCGTGCTTACTTGTGATCGATGGATCATTCCAACGAGGACACGAATGTCTAAATTGTACTAACATTTCAGCAAAAATGTATCGAATCGTGGTACTTAAAAAAAAAAAAAAGAAGAAGAAGAAGAAAAGAAATAGTTTGAATAGTTTTCGTAGCCTTCTCGAGATCGAATCCGTTCTTAATCGAATTTTTCAATTTTTGTTTTAATATTCAATTTTTAAAAGCGAAGCGTAGAATAACATCGATAATTTGATTTCTTAGTCGCAATATTTTTTCATTGATTAATCATGGGACACATCAATTTCAAATTTTGTGCGTATGTTTGGTCGTATTTTGTTGAGCAACAGGAATTTTTTCGAGCATAGAGTATTTTGTCGAAGTAATGCATGATGACACGCGACGAGTGCAAACAAATTTACAACCACGTTAGGCGTGATAACGTTGACCAGATTACCTACAAATGGACGAAACCGCTCAAAGAAAAACGAATTAGAACATTTTGTGTCTTCCTCGTGGTTCGGAAAATTGCAGAAACAATTATAGCCAGCTTATCTCTGCTCGTGTAATCGTCGCTTTTTCAATTAAAAACAGTCGTATTTATAGAAGCGCGAAAAGAGTCGACAGACTTATCGTGTTTCATAGCAGAGATAACGAATCTTAGAAATATAGCTTGTCGTATGTGTAGCTTCGTTCATTTTGCATTCGACATTTTACAACGTGACCTCGTAGTACACAGTTACGAAAAAAGCCGCAAATCTTATCGAGCAGATAAACAATTCAAACAAATTTCGTACGTCGATTAAATATCTTCTTTTTCGCTTGGGAATCGAAGTCATTAATAAAACAATTATTTTCTATCAAAAACAACTTACTATCAAGCGTCAAACAATAAATTAACGTATCATGTGATTACATATTCTCTTCTGTCACTTTGAAAATAATAATTGTACATCCGAGATAACCAAGTAATGAAATATTGCCCTGCGAAACGCAAGCGAAGGAGAACCTTATCAATCCACTGATAACACTTTCGTAACTATTATTTGTCTCGTTTCGAAACAAACGAATGACTAATCTGTCGTTGAATGTTTAATTATGCAGGCATCGTTAAGTTGCTCGCCTGTAGCTCACCTCGATAAATGCTCGCACTCCGTTCCAAACTTCGGCCATTTATCGAGGTACTACTGTAATGCACTATACGAAGTGCAAATGATGGTTTTTCATTACTGTTAAATAATTAAAATTACCCCCAAAATATTCAAGTTTGTTTCCCGTGAATAAACATTGAACCAATCGACTAAAGTGGCACATATAATCATCGAAACAATTCCTGGCGCTTCGTTGGTCACTTTCGGTGACATCTCGAGGACTCGTTGCGTAACAATGACTCTAGAGGTATTCGGAACTTCACCAGAATCCGTGCAGACGCGAAACGCGTCTACCCTGGTCGTGAATGATGCGACCACCGCTATTTCTGGTCGTGGAAAAATAGAAACAGCATCCACACGGAATCCTGTCGAAAAATTCATCACGTGGCAGCTTGTTGCATCTAGACGTTACTCGGCTGGCGGAAACGAAATTAACCTGTGCGCCACTCGTGTAATAGCGTTCGAACGAGATTCCTGGGCTCCGGTAGTGCGCGTCGCGACGCTGCGATCGATCTATCGATCTCCTCGCTTACTTCCGTAGATTCGTTTCCTTGGAAAGCGACGCGTCGTCCACATTTTTTATTCGAATGCACGTTTAGAACGACGAATAAAATTTGTTATTTGAAATGAAATTACACTTCGCGTTAGAGGAACGTAAGTGATCGACCTCCCGACGAGTTGATATGCGCTTCTGACGAGATGAGCGCACCGTGGCCAGTGCATCGTGGCGTGATGCGGCAAAGAGCGTTCAATCGCGACCACGTGGTGAGTTTTCTTCTTAGAATAATCCATTTTCATCGAAAATGGCTACATTTATACCACGTCCTCCACAAACAAGGAGGTTCCAGTATCGTTATCCTTTGTATTCTTCTTTTTTAAATTCAAGTAAACCTTGGTTAGCTCGGAAATCCTGACTTACATCCACACAATTGCAACGATTACGTAACATTTTTAAATTTTAATCGACGTTTTCTACAAATTTTCTCCGTCCTGGGCGTGCGTGCTTCGGAAACTTTTCCTCGACAAACAGATGGCTTCCAGAAAGGATAAAAAAGGATTTTTCGGTTCGATAAATAAACAGAGTACGAGAGAATGCAGGTATTGTTTTCGAACTCTTCCCGGAACGGACCGTGCAACGTCGATGAAAGAAACGAACAGGTCTCGGCGGTGTTCGATGTGTTTCTCGGTGAATTTCCGTTTTGTGCGTCGATTCGACAATGCCCGTTGTTTAATTTTCCATTCTGCGCGAATGAACGGGTCAGTGCACCTTCTTTGTTTCTGGATGTCTGCATTTGGCAATTTTGTCAGTGCCTTCCTCGATCGGAGACTTTTTGCACGATAATCAATAAATAAGATACTTGTTTAAATATTGCCGGATTAACGTTATCGTGCGATGACTCCGAAAATGGGATTCACTGTGACGTTTGACGAATCGTTTGAAAAACGATAAAGTTTAATTAGGAAATGATACTAGGAACGAGATAACGTTACACTGAAAAATGTATAAATTACTTTTGAGTAATATTAGAGTGCAAATATCTTGAAGGTTAATTTTATAATCCAAGGAGGACGGAAATAATATTCGAATACAATTCAGTGGAGTCGTTTGTATATCACAATAAATATTCTTAACTCGAATACAAAACATCAGCTTGAATGGTTCAACAGTACGCTGCAAAATGTGACGCCTGTTGATTACAGGATTACATAAACAAGTACTCCTCTTAGAATAATTAAGAGGTTTTTATCGCACATCAACGATTCCAGTGTTTTCCACTCTACGCCTCTGTTACTTAATATCATATTGTTATTTAACACTTTATTTACCGGGAGCCTATTTATAGGCTGTTTAATTCCAGTGTTTAGCTTTTCTAATTTATTTACTGTGTTGACGGTTGTCTATTTACAATATCACAGTTTTTGGATACAGACTTGGCTTTTCGATGTACCTAGTAATAGTACGAAGGAATTATTGTCAACCTAGATTGGCATATGCTACTGTAGAAAATTCTTTCTTCAATTAAAGACTGTTTCTAAATAGCCCGGTAGATAAAGTGTTAATATAATTCAGCATTCAGGTTGTAAAATCTTGAATTTAAACGCCCATCGCGTCCAACAAATTCGTTGGCTCGTTCGGACCAACTAAAGCGTAAACGAACGTCACTGACGTAAACGATCGTAGGAATATCTGGAAGTCGTCGGAGACGGGTACATTTAAATTTGTCGAATTTTGTTTGCGCGCCGCGGCAGCTGTCTTCGAAATACGACGCGCACGCGCGCCTCGTCATTCCAAGAATAAAACAAAAATTCACGATCCACCGTTTCTGGAACCGAATCGATCCTAAAAATGCGACCGAATATATTTCAATGAAACTCCGCGTCCAGGTTTCGCGTTATCGTCTCAAAATCTGATTAAACTTCGAACAAGCTCGGTCTACGAATAACGAATATTACACGCATACTGATCAACAATTTCAAAAAATACTTTGAAGGGATCTCGAAGAGGATGAAAATCCATGCAAAAAATTCCCATAAACTCGTCCTTTGTCCCCCCGTAACAAACGAGAAATCGAGTAAAATCCATTTTCGTTCTCAGCCACCGACACGTTCACTGTCCGACCTCTCAGCCGCCTATCTAATAGCTCAGCACCGTGACCCATATACGGGTCACGGACAGCGAACAGGTCGATAACTCTACTCTGTATCTTAAAACACAATTTCTCGATGGTTGATCATCGCTCTTATAAAATATTCAACGAATCGCGTGGCACTGTAACTGAACGCAAGCCGGGGGGCGATCCCTCGATGGTAACGCCGCTCTAAAGTCCATCGTTCGATAACGCGAGCGATCTATGACGCCACGTGGAGGTCCAGGAATCGGAGGGAGAAGCGCAAGGTGGCCGAGAAGAAGAATATCGCGGCTGGCGACGACAGGGAGCCGCTGGTGACGACACGCACGGATTATATTTAGAGAAATACGTCAGAAGCTGATCGGAGAGGTCGAGCCGCGGCCGATGAGCTTTCGACAGGCCAGACTGTTATGGAACTCTGTCGCGGAAAGTCGCACGCGAAGCTTTTCCCGCCCAGTAGCGTTTCGACGCCGCGCGCGTCGCCCGTCTCGGACGTATTCGGTGTTTTCGCATCGTTGATCGCGGTAGTTTTCCTACCGCGAACTTTTACGTCGATCCTCTTATGTAACGTTGCTTTTCTGAAGTGAGTGAAATGGTGTCTGGTGTTTAGAGGGGTATCCAAAGGTAGAAGAAACGTTTCAAGAGGAGTTGCTGCAGATATTTCAGGGGAAGTTGGACCTGGTTCTAAGTAGTTTTTGGGGAGGGGATGGTCAGTTGTGCACTTTCGTTGAGGCTTGTTTTTATATCGATCTCGGTATCGTAGCGAAAAGAACATCTTGAATTGAAACTAAGAACATCGCTAAGTCTGAAGCATAGCAAAGGGAGTCGAGGAATTGCAAGTTACTCAGTGGGTAATTAAGACGAGGAGCGTCGAGATTGTTTCAGGACTGGATTTCGATGGGATCGAGGAAGTGTTTTGATTAATAGAAATTCGCAAGTGGTTGGCGGTCCACGCCGCGAAACTATACAACTGTGCGTGGAGCAAGCACAGTGCGATGATTGTGAGCCGCATTGCGATCGTATCGGTGCTTTTGCTACCGAGAATTAGAGTCGTTAGCTAACACGCCGTAAGTGGACCTTCAATGGCTTGCTAATTCCCTGCAACTGGTGCTGAATATTAAACATTCTTCCTCTTGGAATGTTTTCGCCACTCTCGACGCGTTGCACAATCGTTTCTCGATCGATTTATCGAAAAAGAAAATAATTTATTTCGCACTAGATGCGAGATTACATAAAAATACTGTTTAATGTTTTGTTTTTTTTTTTGTATTTACAGGAGCAGAGAAGCTTGAAAGCTGGGGATCTCTCGCACCAAGAAAGTAACAACATGGCAGCGTCTACTATGAAGCTGCAGAGCGATTCCTTCAGTTCAGAAAAGGTGAGAGACGAATTTAATTATTGAATTTTCGAAAGAAATTCGCAGTGGAGGTTTACTTGTTACCTACATATAACAAAAGAAGATAGGGGAATTCTTTACACTCCAAGAACATGAAGCAGTGATCCTGGAAGTTCACCTTTTGCTGGACATCCTTGATAGAAGCCCTTGATAAAAATTCTGATCACCAATTCCATCCGTATAGAATCCCCAGTTCCAACTACGACTCCAAGTCTAGCTCTTCAAGCCCAGTTTCCGCGTGGATCCTCGTACAATGGAAACGTTTCGTTGACGATGATCCGACGTTCGATGGTCAGTTGTCAATTAGAAGGTGTTCCTCTTGGCCAGCCACCAAAATATCAGTTTCCCCAGTGGCAGGCCGCAAACGATCGCGTTTGATAGTGTCTGTGGCCGTTTGGCGCGTGACGTAGGCCACGGTCACATTTATACTCGACGTGTAAACCACCGCTCGGATCGCTTCTCCGCCAGCTGAAAAGTGGGATCTACAGATTTAAACGGTGGTCAGTCGTTTCAGCGTTCAGTATCCACCGCTTTCTCGAGTCACGCGTCTCGCGGTTTCGACGGAAGCCGAGAAGAGGAGCACCATGACCACGAGGAAGTGGAGTCTCGACTCCAGAATGGTACACTGGACGGCTAGGGAGAATGCCCCTGGCTGGAATTCCGAGTCGGTGATATCAGAACTCTTGCAAAAGGTTATTTTGCCATTTCTCAGGATTTTGGATCACCCGTGTCGATTACTGAAGGCATTGATTAAGCGAGAACGCGATTCGTATGCGATAGGACGCGTTTTATCTTTTACTAAAGATATTCCACTTTTATATGGTCAACATCTGGCTCTGAAGACTCCGAGACAGCATCTTCCTTTAACACTATCAGATCCGACCGTGGGGACCATGCCTGCTAAGGAATTGTTCTCCACATTTTTGGAATTACGATCATCAGGGGCATTCTTCATGGGTCCCAGCGGTTGCGCCTGTTTGTTCCAATCTACGATTCACCTCGTTGACGTTCCTTGTGGATACTTACAATTATCGAGGATGAGAGGACAATCCTTCCATCCACTTTCAGTGTTACGTGGCGATACAGAAATACTGTTTACATTAACTGCGACGACCGGACGTGACACAGGCGTGTGATAATTCTCTCCCAGCTTGGATGCTTCGTTCCTCTACTCAGTGCCAAGCCAGCTTGCTTCCTTCGAGTCGCGTTGTTACTTCCAAGATTAATAGCTCTGTCTCTTAGCTTCCAAGTTTAAATTTACGAGTTTGATAGGAGTCCTCGGGTAGTGGCCTGAGCTTGAAGACGTGGTAGGACGGACCCAGACCAATTCCTGGTCATCCTATGCAATGAAATTCCCAGCTTGCAGACTCTAACTGAGACTCGTGACGCTAAAGCTAGCATATTTCTGTTTTCCAGAAAGCCATGGCGGCGCAGCAACAACGACAGACGGTCACCTCGACCGGAATCTTCAACCACGAGAAGCATATGGCCTCCAGTTCCCAATCGAGCATCACGATAGCCTCGAAAGGCGTCACGTCGAAGTCGTCGATGATCACCGCAGCGAACGCGGTGAATCAGCTGATGAACGGCATGAGGCCTGCGGAAGACGAGCTCCTATCGTTACCACTGGACGATCTGGACCTCCTCTGCTCCAAGTCGAACCCGCAGGACGTGGAGCGAGCGATCGCCAAGTACTGCAGCTTCCTAGACAGCTTCGTGGAGCGTCTGAAAGTGAACGAAGGGAAGAACAACAAGGCTCCCTTGCTCCTGAACAGAGTGAACGAAATTATCAGGAAAGCCTGGGCCGTTCCTACCCATGGACACGAGTTAGGGTACACGTTATGCAATACTCTGAGAACAAGGGGTGGTCTGGACCTGTTGATGTCGAACTGCGTGGCCAGCGATCAAGAGCTGCAGTTTTCGTCGGCCAGGTTGTTGGAACAGTGTCTGACCACGGAGAACAGGGAGCACGTAGTGGAAAACGGACTGGAAAAAGTGGTGAACGTCGCCTGTGTATGCACGAAGAACGCCAACTCGGTGGACCACTCCAGAGTGGGCACTGGTATCCTGGAGCACTTGTTCAAGCATAGCGAAGGTACCTGCAGCGACGTGATCAGGCTAGGCGGTCTGGACGCGGTCCTGTTCGAATGCAGGAAGAACGACATAGAAACGTTGAGACACTGCGCCGGTGCCCTGGCCAATCTATCTCTCTACGGAGGGGCTGAGAACCAAGAGGCAATGATCAAGAGGAAGGTACCAATGTGGTTGTTCCCTCTAGCCTTCCACAACGACGACAACATCAAGTACTACGCGTGTCTGGCCATCGCCGTACTAGTGGCCAACAAAGAAATCGAGGCAGCGGTGTTGAAGTCAGGCACCTTGGACCTAGTCGAGCCGTTCGTCACCTCTCACAATCCTTACGAGTTCGCCAAGTCGAACCTGGCACATGCGCATGGTCAGAGCAAGAATTGGCTGGAGAGATTGGTGCCTGTGTTGAGCTCAAAAAGAGAGGAAGCCAGAAATTTGGCAGCTTTTCATTTTTGCATGGAGGCAGGCATCAAGAAGCAACAGGGAAACACGGAAATCTTCCGCGAAATAGGTGCCATCGAGCCTCTGAAGAAGGTAGCGAGTTGTCCCAACGCGATAGCCTCAAAGTACGCGGCGCAAGCGCTGCGTCTGATCGGGGAGGAGATACCGCACAAGCTCAGCCAACAAGTGCCTCTCTGGTCCACAGAAGACGTCAGGGAGTGGGTGAAGCAGATAGGATTCGCAGAGTACGCGCAGAACTTCGTCGAGAGCAGGGTTGACGGCGACCTGCTGTTGCAATTAACGGAGGAGAATCTCAAAGAGGACATCGGTCTGACGAACGGCATCAGAAGGCGACGATTCACCAGGGAGTTGCAGAATCTGAAAAAGATGGCAGACTACAGCAGCAGAGATACGGGGAACCTGAACAGTTTCCTTCAATCCATCGGACAAGAGTTCTCCATCTATACTTACAGCATGCTCAACGCAGGCGTTGACAAGGACTCCATCAGGAATCTGTCCGAGGATCAGCTTCTGACCGAGTGTGGGATCGGGAACAGCATCCATCGGTTAAGGATACTGGACGCCATCAAGAACATGCAGCACAATCAATTGTTGGGCTCGTGCGAGGACGAGTCGCCCGACAAGTCGTTGGATGTGTTCGTTAGTTACAGAAGATCCAATGGATCTCAGTTGGCAAGCTTGCTGAAGGTCCATCTTCAGCTAAGAGGTTTCTCCGTGTTTATTGATGTCGAGAGGCTAGAAGCTGGCAAGTTCGACAACAACTTGCTACAGAGCATCAGGCAGGCTAAACACTTCCTCCTTGTGCTGACGCCCAAGGCTTTGGAAAGGTGTATACAGGACAGCGAGTGTAAAGACTGGGTTCATAGGGTGAGTCGATTTTTCTTTCACATAGTTGACGATGAGGTGTAATTATGTAACAGATTATATATGGATTGTATGCTGATGTTTGCAGGAAATTGTGGCAGCTCTACAGTCGCAGTGTAATATAATTCCCATCATAGACAATTTCCAATGGCCAGAACCAGAGGAACTTCCCGAAGACATGCGAGCAGTTTGTCATTTCAATGGAGTACGGTGGATTCACGACTACCAAGACGCCTGCGTAGACAAACTTGAAAGGTAAGCTTCTAAACTCAGGTTATAAAGAGGGAAAAGTTTTGGCCAGGGTAGTATTAATTGACTATTCCATCCACAGGTTTATGCGAGGGGAAATACCAGTCAGATCAGAAATGTCTGGTGGTATTCCAAGAAGTATCGCTACCAAGGACGTAACACAACCAAACACACAGGGTAGCACGAACATTCGACAACCACCAAACTACCAACGCATGCACAGCAATGAAAGTAGAGGCAGCGATAAAGATTCGACCGGTGGGCGAGATTGACTAGAGGGCCCGCCCACAGCCATACCGAGCAGGTGATTATTATTTACAATGCAGCTATGCGTTTATCATTAATCGGATTAATAAAATTCGAGGTGTCAGATTTAACGCAAAATTTTTATTTCTATGACAGCCAGGATTAACAATCGCGATAAGACAATCACGTATAGGTCAGTCCGTGAAATCAGTTTTCTATCCGTGTTTAAATGGTGTCAGTTCTTCCATGGTCGGATAAAAATGAACTGGTGGTCTCACTCCGCTTCCCCCATTGTCTTCCCCGGCAGGGGCAAGGACGACTTCTACTTTTAATTAGAGATAAGGATGTAGAGATGGAGTAACCAACGACCAGTTAATTTAGATCCCACCACGTACAGTATCTTGTATAATCGTCTTCCATGTTCCGCTTATTCGTTGTTAGTAATGTATGGCACGAGGACCTGCATGGTTGGTGAATGTAATTGTGAACAAGTAATCGTGTCGCATTCATCGACCGGCGAAGAACTTAAGTAAATTTATCGTATTCAAATTACAGGCTTAGAAAATCGTCCAGTCCGTCCCGTTGGTTAATGGGTCTGCCACCCACGTCTCCGCGATTAAAGTTCATCCACACGCACCCTGGAGGAAGTCCAGTGCCGCGAAGACCTCCGCGTCATCCTCCCTCTCCATCCACTAGATCTCGTTCGTTAGAGTTGTTAGACCAAGACGAAAAGAAATCGATCTCCCCGATCAGAGAGTCGGAACCACAACCGAGGCCCAGGTCCAGAAGCTTGGACGGCTTACTAGACGAAGATGGTATAGTGCCAGATATGAAGACTGAAGAGTCGCCTAAGCAGAATAGCGAAAGCGAGATCAACGGTAAAGAGTCCATTGACGCTCTGGATAGATCTGACTCGAAAGCAGAAGACGATCTTGTTCAGGGTGGGTATAAAGCAAATGGACCAATGGATAACGTTCACTCTGAGAGTTCAACCTGGGAAGACAGTTGTTGCCCGGTAAAATCGAACGAAGATCAAAATCCAACGCCTGTTCCTAGACAGCGAACGAAGACACCAGCTGTGGAAGCGAAATCGGAGGTTGTTAATATTTTACAGCCAGAAGAGGCACGGAAGTCGTTAACCTTCGAGGAGTCCAGCGACAAGGAGGAAAATAATCCACCCACGCGACCACCGAAACCTCTTCGATTCGTCAGCATGGATGGGCATCTGTCAACCGTGAACTCGAATATAGAGGACGAACAGGAGGAGTCTCACGCAAACTCGAAGAAAGTCGATCCTTGCGATAGTAACTCGGAGTTAAAGGAACGACTGGTGGCCACGGGAAACGATAAGACGACCCTGCTCAAGGCGAAGAGCTGTGGCGCGGGACTAGATTCCGACGAAAGCATTTCGTCCAACGAGTACAAGCCCAAACTGAAGGAGCAAGGCTCGCTGCTATCCCTTCCCACGGGGGCAGAGCCGAAACGAAAGAAAAACTTTATGGACAAATGCGTGAACAAGGTGCGGTCTTTCATGAGGAAGTGATTCGTAGCTTCCCCGGTTACGGTGATGAAAAAAAAAAACTTTGTTATTTAATTTTACTGATATTAATTAATTGGGACATCGTGATTCCAGCTGCGCGTGCGACGTTGCAACCAGAGTGTCGTATATATTCGCTTGTCGGTCAACTTTTCTATTCGTATTAGAAGAATTGTTTTCGAGATGTACAGACAGTATTTTTTTTCTCCACGTACGAACAATTCTTTCTTCTTTTTAATTTTATTTCAATACTTTTAACCGTTGGACAGCGAGAGGTCCGATAGTAAGACGGAGCCGGGTTGTTTTTGATGCCATGGCAAAATTCTTTACAATTCTGACGACAAACCTTCGTAAAAAAAGAAAATATGCTTATGAAGAAATACAGGCAATGTTATTATTAAATTCAACAATGAAGAGGATAAAGATTGAATAGATAAAAAATGCAGTTCCGTCGATTACATAAATTTATTTAACTATTCCAACTCTAACAAAATAGTGTGAGTGATTATTGGCTCAGCTCCGACGGAGAATGACTAACAAATGTATACAAATGTAACAAATGTATATTGAGATACGTGAAAGAATGAGATGTCAAGTTTTTGGAGAGTCAGTTTACACGCGAGTATACACGATATTTGTATAAAGATAAAAGCATCGCCATGGTAAAACTACAAGCGATTATAAATTTCTTTTTTTTTTTCTCTACAATGACAGGCAGCATGAAAGTATAACTGATGTTGTGCCTATTACAAAGTGTCTTCTTAGAAGTTGAAGATTAGGAAATAAATGAGATTCTCTTTTTACAGGTGCGAGAGAAAAAGAGAGTAGCCTGCTTTTTTCAGGCGGCTTTTATATATTTCCTTATCAAATTGTATTATAGACATGTAAACGCATAGATAATTAGCATTGTTATTTGTAATACAATTTTTTTAGTCGGTTTTTTTTAGAATATCGAGTATAATGTTTCGCTTGCGGTGTACGTCGTAAGTGAAGGCAGCTAACACAACATGAAAATAACAACAATTGTAACGTAACAATTGCTTACGTTACCTTTATCGTTTAATAAACGTTTTTACTGTATCACTTTTAACTGATGTTATCTTACGTACGTAGCAAGTTCGAACAAATTCGTACGAATTCCTTACGAAACTTCGATATTGTACTATTTTAAGATCCTGCCTAAAAATCGAAAAATGTATATTTTACCAAAGTTTCGCAAAGTAAAATTTAAGAATTTTATCAAAAGTTTGAATGTTTCTCACGGAATAAATTTTATTTAGCAAACTACTACGGGCCTCGTTAGTCTGCCATTGACAAACGGCTCGCCAAACGTTCGACATTAATGCATTTTTCTTACATCAAACCTTTGATTAAATATTTATTTGAATACACTGTCGCATAAAATTTTTATTTACTGCAATTAATTAATTTAACAACAGTAGTAGCTTTATTTCAATAATAGTTTATTATAAAAATAGAAATCCTGTACATAAAAAAATCATAATTCATGTACACAAATGTAACACTTGTAACCAAGTAGTAACTTAGATAACCTTATTAAGTTTATTGAAAGCAACTTGCCAAACAAAATTTAATAATATTCAGTGTAGTCGCGAATAGGATGTTGATGCGACTTTAAACCTTAAAAAAAAAAAAAAAAACTTGTAAACTATTCTATTTCATTAATATCAAGATTAAGGTCATGAAGTCAGGTACTGTGACATACATTTTAACACTGTTATATTTACAATTTGGCAATTAATTTAATTCATCTATTTATAATATCAGATCTTCCTCTAAGTATACGCATTAAATGCATATCTCTGATCATAAGGGTTGCACGCTTTGCATGCATGATTAATAAATTACAGTCTTCGAAGAATTGAACAAGGTAAGCTTCCGTTGCCTCGTGCAGTGCTTCAAGTGCAAATGCCTGTATCCTGCATATAATTTGAAAACAATGTATAATAACATTCTAGGAGCATCGCGAATATCTCAACTTTTAAAGCTATAATATATTCAAAATTTTACCTGTCGATTTTCAAGTCAACACTGCATTCCATAATAATTTGTTTAACTAAACGAACAAATGGAAGTTTCGGTATAATTAACTTGATAGATTTTCTCAAATAACGAATTTCATTTAAGACACGTGCTCTCCTACGATTTTTTCCGTTATTATTTACTAAAACACGAGTCTATAAAAAA